>NC_092149.1:73891942-73899442 GCF_045791955.1 Oncorhynchus clarkii lewisi
AATGTACAGTACAGTCAGCAGCAAGCAGTTTAGCAGTTTACACTGACGGGCCCCGCCGGCAATAAATTAACAAAACCAATAGCTTACCTTGACTTGTAAGAGTTCCAGTGTTGGATAGCCATAGTCAGCTAGCATCCATCTCTGTCAGAGCCGGGTGTTTTAGTAGGCTTAACTAGCTAGCTGCATTCGATGCTAGCTAAGTAAGTGAAAGTGAAGGTGAAAAAATATATACTAACAAATCTACAAAATCTTAGTCTCTCTCTCTCTCGCTCTCTCTCTTGCTTTTCCTTACTTTTGGAAGAAATTAATTTGTTCAAAAGTGTTCAACTATTTCCTTTCTCTCTAGTTGAGTCAACTGCTCACCAAATGTTATGCACAGCAACAGACCCCAACGCTCTACCTGCATAATCTCATAAAGACTTTATACCCTCTTCAAAAGTCATACATTCATCGAAAGGGAAACCAAGATATTTATAGAGCTAGTTTAGGAGCATTGCTGCACAAAATAATTAATGAATACTTCTTTCTGAAATGCATTATCTGGGTTATATCTTGGTTCATCTCCATTTGGTACACAGCTTTGCACAATCTTGGCATTCTCTCAACCTGCCTCATGAGGAATGATTTGGCCACTTGTTGGCTAGTTTTCCTTCAATCTGCGGTCCAACTCATCCCCAACCATCTTAATTGGTTTGAGGTCGGGTGATTGTGGAGGCCAGGTGATCAGATGCAGCACTCCATCACTCTCCTTCTTGGTCAAATAGCCCTTACACAGCCAGTTATGTCATTGTTCTGTTGAAAAACAAATGACAGTGCCACTAAGCGCAAACCAGATGGGATGGCGAATCGTTGCAGATGTTGTGGTAGCCATGCTGGTTAAGTGTGCCTTGAATTTTAATAAATAAACTGACTGTGTCATCAGCAAAGCACCACTACACCATCACACCTCCTCCTCCATGCTTCACGGTGGGAACCACACATGCGGAGATCATTCGTTCACCTACTCTGCGTCTCACAAAGACACAGCGGTTGGAACTAAAAATCTCAAATTTGTACTCATCAGACCAAAGACAGATTTCCACCTGTTTAATGTCCATTACTTGTGTTTCATGGCTCAAGCAAGTCTCTTCTTCTCATTGGTGTCTTTTTGTAGTGGTTTCTTTCCAGCAATTTGACCATGAAGCCCTGATTCACACAGTCTCCTTTGAAAGGTTGATGTTGAGATGTGTCTGTTACTCAAATTCTGTGAAGCATTTATTTAGGCTGCAAATTCTGAGGCTGGTAACTATAATGAACTTATCCTCTGCATCAGAGGCAACTCTGGGTGTTCCTTTCCTGTGGCGGTCCTCATGAGAGACAGTTTCATCAAAGCAGAGGTAACTCTGGGTCTTCCTTTCCTGTGGTGGTCCTCATTAGAGACAGTTTCATCATAGCAGAGGTAACTCTGGGTCTTCCTTTCCTGTGGCGGTCCTCATGAGAGACAGTTTCATCATAGCAGAGGTAACTCTGGGTCTTCCTTTCCTGTGGTGGTCCTCATGAGAGCCAGTTTCATCAGAGCAGAGGTAACTCTGGGTCTTCCTTTCCTGTGGTGGTCCTCATGAGAGCCAGTTCCATCAAAGCAGAGGTAACTCTGGGTCTTCCTTTCCTGTGGCGGTCCTCATGAGAGACAGTTTCATCATAGCAGAGGTAACTCTGGGTCTTCCTTTCCTGTGGTGGTCCTCATTAGAGACAGTTTCATCATAGCAGAGGTAACTCTGAGTCTTCCTTTCCTGTGGTGGTCCTCATGAGAGACAGTTTCATCATAGCAGAGGTAACTCTGGGTCTTCCTTTCCTGTGGTGGTCCTCATTAGAGACAGTTTCATCATAGCAGGGGTAACTCTGGGTCTTCCTTTCCTGTGGTGGTCCTCATGAGAGACAGTTTCATCATAGCAGAGGTAACTCTGGGTCTTCCTTTCCTGTGGTGGTCCTCATGAGAGACAGTTTCATCATAGCAGAGGTAACTCTGGGTCTTCCTTTCCTTTGGTGGTCCTCATGAGAGACAGTTTCATCATAGCAGAGGTAACTCTGAGTCTTCCTTTCCTGTGGTGGTCCTCATGAGAGACAGTTTCATCACAGCACTTTATGGTTTTTGCAACTGTACTTGAAGACACTTTCAAAGTTCTTGACATTTTCCGGATTGACAGACCTTCATGTCTTAAAGTAATGATGGACTGTCATTTCTCTTTGCTTATTTGAGCTGTTCTTGCCATAATATGGACTTGGTCTTTTACCAAATAGGGCTATCTCCTGTATACCACCCCTACCTTGTCACAACTGATTGGCTCAAACACATTAAGATGGAAATAAATTCCACAAATTAACTTTTAACAAGGCACATCTGTTAATTGAAATGCATTCCAGGTGACTACCTCATGAAGCTGGTTGAGAGAATGCCAAGAGCGTGCAAAGCTGTCATCAAGGCAAAGGGTGTCTACTTTGAAGAATCTCAAATATAAAATATATTTTGATTTGTACACTTTTCTGGTTACTACATGATCCCATATGTGTTATTTCATAGTTTTGAAGCCTTCACTATTATTCTAAATTGTAGAAAACAGTACAAATAAACCCTTGAATGAGTAGGTGTGTCCAAACTCTTGACTGGTACTGTACATTGCAAATCAAACTCACTCTCTGCAAGGATGACAATATCATCTGCGTACAACAGTATCCCCAGGGTCATGTCATCTACTTTAACTCCTAGGTTAGCGTGCTTGATTTGCTGGGCCAAGTCATTCACCAAAAGTGCAAACAAAGTTGTGGAAAAAACATTTCCTTGTTTGACTCCAAACAGAAACCATCCATTCTTCAACTAATTTACCTGTATACAGGAGACTGGACCTCTACATAGAGATTTAATTGCATCCACTCCAGCATTTATACGTTTAAAAGCAAGAAGATCTCTATTTACCCAATCAAAGGCCTTTTGGAAATCAACAAAACATACGTAGGTTTACATTCTTGCAGTCTGGCTGTAATGGATACAGTGTAAATGTGATCTATGGGGCGGCAGGGTAACCTAGTGGTTAGAGTGTTGGACTAGTAAACAAAATCCCCGAGCTGACAAGGTAAAAATCTGTTCTGCCCCTGAACAAGGCAGTTAACCCACTGTTTCTAGGCTGTCATTGAAAATAAGAATTTGTTCTTAACTGACTTAGTTAAATAAAGGTAAAATAAAACAATTTGTGGAGGCTCCTCAGATAAGGATATCACCTCTCACTTATGTCACCTCTCACTTAAAGAAAAGAAAGGTCCTTGTGTGGCCAATTGAGAAGTGGGATACTGACTCTGGCAATTGCAGTAGGCAGGTGCAATGCCATAGATAAAGAAGAGCTACGATGTACTGTCTGTTATTTAGCGAAGGTCGAGAATGAACTTTTTATTTGATAGTCCTTTATGTGATGACTTGAGCGCTATACTGGTTGATACAATTTTGCAAAGAAAACAGAAACTATTCTGGATTAGAGATTGAGCAAAACTTGGCTATTTAGGAAAGAAGTATTCCTGGTTGCAATTTTTTATCTCCAAAGCTTGGAAGAAGCCAGAAGTTAAGCAGTATACTTTAAATGTTTCTTTCACTGCCATATTATCTTATGTTTACTGTATATACATTATACATGTATGTGTATACCAAACATTAGGAACACCTTCCTAATATTACGTTTCACAACCCCTCCCCCCCTTCTGCCCTCAGAACAGCCTCAATTTGTCAGGGCATGGACTCTACAAGGTGTCGAAAGCGTTTCAGTGGGATGCTGGCCCATGTTGACTCCAATGCTTCACACAGTTGTGCCAAGTTGTCTGGATGTCCTTTGGGTGGTGGACCATTCTTGATACACACAGAAAACTGTTGAGTGTCAAAATCCCAGCAGCAGTGCAGCTCTTGACTCAAACCAGTGCGCCCGGCACCTACTACCATACCCCGTTCAAAGGAACATACATCTTTTGTCTTGTCCATTCACCCTCTGTATGGCACACAAACATCCTTCTACAACCTGTCTCCTCCCCTTCAGCTACACTTCATGAAGTGGATTTAACAAGTGACATCAGTAAGGGATCATAGCTTTCCCTGGATTCACCTGCTCAGTCTGTCATGGAAAGTGCAGGTGTTCTTAATGTTTTGTGTAGACATTATTATTTTATACAGTGTTTTATAATCCCATATGGGCATCCTGGAGATGCATGACACCATAATAATAAAATAAATCAAATCATAAACATACCTTCATCCTTACTGTAAAACACAATATCTCCTGGATTCTCGCTAAAAAAGACAAAGTGAGATTTGAACATCAATCTGACTATGACTAAGCGAGCGCTTGCTCATTTTGTGTTACCAGAGGACAATACAATTATTTCATACCATTAAGCTGGCCGTGTTTCAGTAGCATTGACTATTTAGCTAAAGTAGAGCTGGGCTAATAAACACAACCACCAGAAAGAGAGCAACTAGGTGGAAAACACGCCTTCTATTGTGTCTGTCTTTGAGAGAAAGAGAGGGATAGAGAGAGAGGGGGGGAGAGAGAGAGAGAGAGAGAGAGAGAGAGAGAGAGAGAGAGAGAGAGAGAGAGAGAGAGAGAGAGAGAGAGAGAGAGAGAGAGAGAGAGAGAGAGAGAGAGAGAGAGAGAGAGAGAGAGAGAGAGAGAGAGAGAGAGAAGAGAGAGAGAGAGAGAGAGAGAGAGAGAAAGGGAGAGAGAAAGAGACTGTGTGTTTGGAATATATGCGAGCATGTGTATGTCAGCTATCCTCTCAGTCCTGGTCCCTCAACTCTGGGCCCCGGAGAGAGAGAGTGAACTCAAAATGTCAGCACATGCAATCTGTTCCAGGACCAGTCAGAGCCAATGGTCCATGGGTCTCTCCTCACCAGATCCCTGCCAGCGTAAGCCCAAACCTCTACCACCTCTACCTCTTTTACACAAGTCCCAATCGCAAATGTATAGTCCCTAAACTCCAGTGAGAGCCCCAGCCACTGACCCTAGGGAGAGAGTGTGGCTGACTGTTTCTCCTCTTCTCTCTGTTTTCCTGTTGCGGAAAAACAGATCAGAGTCACCAAGGACACTAGAGACAAGCCTGTTGGATCTGTTCTGTAACGTCCATTTCTCTACCTTTCTGTCCATCTCCCTCCCTCCCCCTCTCTCTCTATCAGACAGACACAACCACTTTTTATCTTGCTGTTCTTTCTTCCTTACACTCTCTCTACCTTCCTAACTCTCTTTCTCTTTCTCTTTCGAGAAAAACAAAAACATAGACATACACCAACTGCCACTAACTGAAGTCTTCCCTATATTAAACAGTAGAGTAGTGCAGTGGTGTGTTAGCATGCTAGCCTAGCTGTAGCCCAGTCCCATGTTAAACAGTAGAGTAGTGCAGTGGTGTGCTAGCCTAACTGTAGCCGAGTTCCATATTAAACAGTAGAGCAGTGCAGTGGTGTGTTAGCATCGAAGCCCAGCTGTAGCCCAGTACCATGTTAAACAGTAGAGTAGTGCAGTGGTGTGTTAGCATGCTAGCCTAGCTGTAGCCCAGTCCCATGTTAAACAGTAGAGTAGTGCAGTGGTGTGCTAGCCTAACTGTAGCCGAGTTCCATATTAAACAGTAGAGCAGTGCAGTGGTGTGTTAGCATCGAAGCCCAGCTGTAGCCCAGTCCCATGTTAAACAGTAGAGTAGTGCAGTGGTGTGTTGGCATGCTAGCCTAACTGTAGCCGAGTTCCATGTTAAACAGTAGAGTAGTGCAGTGGTGTGTTAGCATCGAAGCCCAGCTGTAGCCCAGTCCCATGTTAAACAGTAGAGTAGTGCAGTGGTGTGTTAGCATGCTAGCCTAGCTGTAGCCCAGTCCCATGTTAAACAGTAGAGTAGTGCAGTGGTGTGTTAGCATGCTAGCCTAGCTGTAGCCCAGTCCCATGTTAAACAGTAGAGTAGTGCAGTGTTGTGTTAGCATCGAAGCTAGATGCTAATAAGGCGTTGGGACTGGGAGGTGTGAACTCAGACAGTGGAGGCCTGGATACAGACATTCCATTCACAACACAAACCCTCTACGGCCATAATGTACCTGTGTATACTAGCAGCAAACACACAATATACCCAAATGTAGCTGTGCTTTCTATGCTAGCAGCAAACTACAGCCATGTGTACATTTAGCTTTTTGTGTTAGCACATCAACTCTACATGCAGTTGTACCTTAGTGTGCTAGCAGAAACACTTGGCACTACCCACATGTACCGGTGCTTAAAGGTTTTAGCAGCAAAAACTTTACTTCAAAATGGAGCTAGCCGTTCAATGTGAAAGTAGCTAAGTGACCACATGGAAACGCAGGGAATTATATGCTTCTGTAATGATACAACACTGGTCAAAAGCTGGTTTGGTAAGGATAGGACAATGAGCTAGTGAGGATTGGTAAGGACAGGACAAAAAGCTAACAGGCTTTAGCAGAAACAGGGAGCTGGTAATGATTGGTCAGGATAAGACAAACATCTAAAAGGATTTGGTAGATATGATCTGAAGGCTAACATGGTTTGTAAGTTAAAAGAAGGAATACCAAGATAGATACTTCCACATTCATTTCGTGCTATGCTCAATACAGCAGACTCACTGACCACTCGCTCTCTCCAATCCAGTGCCTGTTTCCTGTTACTATAGTAACCCAACTTTCCCTCCCTCCTTCCCCCTCACACTACCTCCATCTCTGTTTGTTCTCCCTGCCTCGTCTCTCCCTCACTCACTATCTCTTCCAGCCTCAAACAGCTAGTTAAGAGTGAGTGAGAAAGAGCAAACTTCCGGTAATGAAACATGTGATGAAAAGATGAAGGATATAACTCATGTTCTTCATTAAATCATTTAATATTGTGGAATACGCCTTTTCTTTAATTACACGTAATGAGAGGATATTATATATCATATTATCGCTCAGCAGATTCATTACATTTAAATCTTATGTATTAAAAAGTCCTTGGTAGGCATACTGGAGGCCAGGAATCCAACCAATGAGGTTCTGTCTAATGATTTGATGTATATTATTTGGTGACAGATACAAAGAGAAAATAAATACAGCAATAAAAAAGGAACACACACACACACACACACACACACACACACACACACACACACACACACACACACACACACACACACACACACACACACACACATAAACACACACACACACACACACACACACACACATAAACACACACACACACACACACACACACACACACACACACACACACACACACACATAAACACATAAACACACTGACACAAGCAGAGAGTTTTTGCTGCTGTACAAGTCTTCAGTGTGACATTGGTTCTGAGCTCCGGTGCTAATGAGAGCTTTCATGTCAGAGAGGCAGAGACTCAGAGCAGACAGATTAGAATGGTGATTACCCTGAGAAGGAACACACAGGATGCACACAAACACACACACACACACACACACACACACACACACACACACACACACACACA
>NC_092149.1:73904442-74004442 GCF_045791955.1 Oncorhynchus clarkii lewisi
AAATGAAATGCTGAAAAACAGCACACCTGAGTTGCAAAATGCAGTGCTTAAATTGTTCAACATGGTTTTAACTTCTGGCTACTTCTCTGATGTCTGGAACCTGGGGCTCATCTCCCCTATCCACAAAAGTTGAGACAAATCAGACCCCAATAATTACATCGGAATTTGTGTAAACAGTAACTTGGGAAAGGTTTTCTGTAGCATTTTGAATTCAATAATTCAAACCTTTCTTCAAGAAAAAAATGTAATAAGTAAATCTCAAATTGGCTTTCTCCCTAACCATCGCACTACTGACCATATATGACACACTACTGACCTTACACACACTAATTAATAAACAAGTCCACCAAAAAAAAGACGGCAAAATCTTTGCTTGCTTTATTGACTTTAAAAAAGCATTTGATTCTATTTGGCACGAAGGGCTATTCTACAAAATTATCCAAAGTGGGCTTGATGGTAAGGTATATGACTTAATAAAATGTATGCACACAAAAAACAAGTGTGCACTAAAAATCAAAAACCAAAGAACATAATTATTTTCACAATGTCGAGGTGTGAGACAAGGCTGCAGTTGGAGTCCAAATCTGTTCAACATTTATATCAATGAATTAGCAGACATGTTGGACCATTCTGCAGCCCCAGGACTCACACTATTTGACACAGAGTTGAAATACCTGCTATATGCTGATGACTTGGTACTTCTATCACCAACCAAAGAAGGTCTTCAACAAAACATTAATATTCTAGAGCAATATTGCCATAATTGGGCCCAGGCAGTAAATTTCCAAAAAACGAAAAAACAGATGTCAGAAACACAAATATAAATTCACCCTGAACAACACCATAATTGAACACACAAAAAATTACACCTACCTTGGTCTGACCATATCTGCATCGGGAAACTTTAACATGGCAGTGAATGCACTCAAAGAAAAAGCCCGCAGAGCAATGTATGCAATACAAATGAAATTATTCAAAATCAACATCCCAATTAGAATGTGGACCAAAATATTTGACAGTGTAATCCTACCAATAGCTCTTCGTGGGAGTGAGGTTTGGGGACCACTGAATAAACTGGACTTTAATGCGGGACAAACATCCAATTGAAGCCCTATATGCAGAATTATGTCGGAAAATCCTACGAGTCCAGAGAAATACACCAACTAATGCATGTAGGGCAGAATTGGGCCGTTTTCCAGTAATAATGAAAATACAGAAAATATCATGTTGGCTACATCTAAATTCAAGTCCAAATTCAAGTCTGCAATTTAAAGCACTTCAAACCCAAGAGCTGAGCCCAGAAACGAGCCATCTCAGTCAGCTGGTGTTGGACCTCTCCAACCAAGCTGACACCAGCACTGCTTGAATTTGAATTTGAGAAACAGAGACAGAGAGAAACAGAGAGCCATGTAGAGAGACAGAAAGAAACAGGCAGCCATGGAGAGAGACAGAGAGAAACAGACAGCCATGTAGAGAGACAGAGAGAAACATACATCCATGTAGAGATAGAGAGAAACAGACAACCATGTAGAGAGAGAGAGAAACAGACAGCCATGTAGAGAGACAGGGAGAAACAGACAGCCATGAAGAGAGAGACAGAGAGAAACAGGCAGCCATGTAGAGAGACAGAGAGAAACAGAGAGCCATGTAGAGAGAGACACAGAGAAACATACAGCCATGTAGAGACAGAGAGAAACAGACAGCCATGTAGAGAGAGAGAGAGAAACAGACAGCCATGTAGAGAGAGACAGAGAGAAACAGACAGCCATGTAGATAGACAGAGAGAAACAGACAGCCATGTAGAGAGACAGAGAGAAACAGAGAGAAACAGACAGCCATGTAGAGAGACAGAGAGAAACAGACAGCTATGTAGAGACAGAGAGAAACAGAGAGAAACAGAGAGAAACAGACAGCCATGTAGAGAGACAGAGAGAAACAGACAGCCATGTAGAGAGACAGAGAGAAACAGACAGCCATGTAGAGAGAGACAGAAACAGACAGCCATGTAGAGAGACAAAGAGAAACAGACAGCCATGTAGAGGGAGACAGAGAGAAACAGACAGCCATGTAGAGGGAGACAGAAAGAAACATACAGCCATGTAGAGAGACAGAGAGAAACAGACAGCCATGTAGAGAGAGAGAAAGAGAGACAGACAGCCATGTAGAGAGACAGAGAGAAACAGACAGCCATGTAGAGAGACATAGAGAAACAGAAAGCCATGTAGAGAGACAGAGAGAAACAGACAGCCATGTAGAGAGACAGAGAGAAACAGACAGCCATGTAGAGAGAGAGAGAAACAGACAGTCATGTAGAGTGACAGAGAGAAACAGACAGCCATGTAGAGAGACATAGAGAAACAGGCAGCCATGTAGAGAGAGAGAGAAACAGACAGCCATGTAGAGAGACAGAGAGAAACAGACAGCCATGTAGAGAGACAGAGAGAAACAGGCAGCAATGCAGAGAGAGACAGAGAGAAACAGAGAGCCATGTAGAGAGACAGAGATAAACAGACAGCCATGTAGAGAGACCGAGAGAAACAGAAAGCAATGTAGACAGCGACAGAGAGAAACAGACAGCCATGTAGACAGAGAGACAGAGAGAAACAGACAGCCATGTAGTGACAGACAGAGAGAAACAGACAGCCATGTAGAGGGAGACAGAGAGAAACAGACAGCCATGTAGAGAGACAGAGAGAAACAGACAGCCATGTAGAGAGACATAGAGAAACAGACAGCCATGTAGAGAGACAGAGAGAAACAGACAGCCATGTAGAGAGACAGAGAGAAACAGACAGCCATGTAGAGAGAGAGAGAAACAGACAGTCATGTAGAGAGACAGAGAGAAACAGACAGCCATGTAGAGAGACAGAGAGAAACAGGCAGCCATGTAGAGAGAGAGAGAAACAGACAGCCATGTAGAGAGACAGAGAGAAACAGACAGCCATGTAGAGAGACAGAGAGAAACAGGCAGCCATGCAGAGAGAGACAGAGAGAAACAGAGAGCCATGTAGAGAGACAGAGATAAACAGACAGCCATGTAGAGAGACAGAGAGAAACAGACAGCCATGTAGAGAGACAGAGAGAAACAGACAGCCATGTAGAGAGACATAGAGAAACAGACAGCCATGTAGACAGAGAGACAGAGAGAAACAGACAGCCATGTAGAGAGACAGAGAGAAACAGACAGCCATGCAGAGAGAGACAGAGAGAAACAGAGAGCCATGTAGAGAGACAGAGATAAACAGACAGCCATGTAGAGACAGAGAGAAACAGACAGCCATGTAGAGAGACATAGAGAAACAGACAGCCATGTAGACAGAGACAGAGAGAAACAGACAGCCATGTAGACAGAGAGACAGAGAGAAACAGACAGCCATGTAGAGAGACAGAGAGAAACAGACAGCCATGTAGAGAGACAGAGAGAAACAGACAGCCATGTAGAGAGAGAGAGAAACAGACAGTCATGTAGAGAGAGACAGGGAGAAACAGACAGGCATGTAGAGAGAGAGACAGAGAGAAACAGACAGCCATGTAGTTGGAGACCGAGAGAAACAGACAGCCATGTAGAGAGACAGAGAGAAACAGACAGCCATGTAGAGAGACATAGAGAAACAGACAGCCATGTAGAGAGACAGAGAGAAACAGACAGCCATGTAGAGAGACAGAGAGAAACAGACAGCCATGTAGAGAGAGAGAGAAACAGACAGCCATGTAGAGAGACAGAGAGAAACAGACAGCCATGTAGAGAGACAGAGAGAAACAGGCAGCCATGCAGAGAGAGACAGAGAGAAACAGAGAGCCATGTAGAGAGACAGAGATAAACAGACAGCCATGTAGAGAGACAGAGAGAAACAGACAGCCATGTAGAGAGACAGAGAGAAACAGACAGCCATGTAGAGAGACATAGAGAAACAGACAGCCATGTAGACAGAGAGACAGAGAGAAACAGACAGCCATGTAGAGAGACAGAGAGAAACAGACAGCCATGCAGAGAGAGACAGAGAGAAACAGAGAGCCATGTAGAGAGACAGAGATAAACAGACAGCCATGTAGAGACAGAGAGAAACAGACAGCCATGTAGAGAGACATAGAGAAACAGACAGCCATGTAGAGAGACAGAGAGAAACAGACAGCCATGTAGACAGAGACAGAGAGAAACAGACAGCCATGTAGACAGAGAGACAGAGAGAAACAGACAGCCATGTAGAGAGACAGAGAGAAACAGACAGCCATGTAGAGAGACAGAGAGAAACAGACAGCCATGTAGAGAGAGAGAGAAACAGACAGTCATGTAGAGAGAGACAGGGAGAAACAGACAGGCATGTAGAGAGAGAGACAGAGAGAAACAGACAGCCATGTAGTTGGAGACCGAGAGAAACAGACAGCCATGTAGAGAGACAGAGAGAAACAGACAGCCATGTAGAGAGACATAGAGAAACAGACAGCCATGTAGAGAGACAGAGAGAAACAGACAGCCATGTAGAGAGACAGAGAGAAACAGACAGCCATGTAGAGAGAGAGAGAAACAGACAGTCATGTAGAGAGACAGAGAGAAACAGACAGCCATGTAGAGAGACAGAGAGAAACAGGCAGCCATGTAGAGAGAGAGAGAAACAGACAGCCATGTAGAGAGACAGAGAGAAACAGACAGCCATGTAGAGAGACAGAGAGAAACAGGCAGCCATGCAGAGAGAGACAGAGAGAAACAGAGAGCCATGTAGAGAGAGAGAGAAACAGACAGCCATGTAGAGAGACAGAGAGAAACAGACAGCCATGTAGACAGAGAGACAGAGAGAAACAGACAGCCATGTAGCGACAGACAGAGAGAAACAGACAGCCATGTAGAGGGAGACAGAGAGAAACAGAGAGCCATGTAGAGAGACAGAGATAAACAGACAGCCATGTAGAGAGACAGAGAGAAACAGACAGCCATGTAGAGAGACAGATAGAAACAGACAGCCATGTAGAGAGACATAGAGAAACAGACAGCCATGTAGACAGAGAGACAGAGAGAAACAGACAGCCATGTAGAGAGACAGAGAGAAACAGACAGCCATGCAGAGAGCCACAGAGAGAAACAGAGAGCCATGTAGAGAGACAGAGATAAACAGACAGCCATGTAGAGACAGAGAGAAACAGACAGCCATGTAGAGAGACATAGAGAAACAGACAGCCATGTAGAGAGACAGAGAGAAACAGACAGCCATGTAGACAGAGACAGAGAGAAACAGACAGCCATGTAGACAGAGAGACAGAGAGAAACAGACAGCCATGTAGAGAGACAGAGAGAAACAGACAGCCATGTAGAGAGACAGAGAGAAACAGACAGCCATGTAGAGAGAGAGAGAAACAGACAGTCATGTAGAGAGAGACAGGGAGAAACAGACAGGCATGTAGAGAGAGAGACAGAGAGAAACAGACAGCCATGTAGTTGGAGACCGAGAGAAACAGACAGCCATGTAGAGAGACAGAGAGAAACAGACAGCCATGTAGAGAGACATAGAGAAACAGACAGCCATGTAGAGAGACAGAGAGAAACAGACAGCCATGTAGAGAGACAGAGAGAAACAGACAGCCATGTAGAGAGAGAGAGAAACAGACAGTCATGTAGAGAGACAGAGAGAAACAGACAGCCATGTAGAGAGACAGAGAGAAACAGGCAGCCATGTAGAGAGAGAGAGAAACAGACAGCCATGTAGAGAGACAGAGAGAAACAGACAGCCATGTAGAGAGACAGAGAGAAACAGGCAGCCATGCAGAGAGAGACAGAGAGAAACAGAGAGCCATGTAGAGAGACAGAGATAAACAGACAGCCATGTAGAGAGACCGAGAGAAACAGAAAGCCATGTAGAGAGACAGAGAGAAACAGACAGCCATGTAGACAGAGAGACAGAGAGAAACAGACAGCCATGTAGCGACAGACAGAGAGAAACAGACAGCCATGTAGAGGGAGACAGAGAGAAACAGACAGCCATGTAGAGACAGAGAGAAACAGACAGCCATGTAGAGAGACATAGAGAAACAGACAGCCATGTAGAGAGACAGAGAGAAACAGACAGCCATGTAGACAGAGACAGAGAGAAACAGACAGCCATGTAGACAGAGAGACAGAGAGAAACAGACAGCCATGTAGAGAGACAGAGAGAAACAGACAGCCATGTAGAGAGAGAGAGAAACAGACAGTCATGTAGAGAGAGACAGGGAGAAACAGACAGGCATGTAGAGAGAGAGACAGAGATAAACAGACAGCCATGTAGAGACAGACAGAGAGAAACAGACAGCCATGTAGAGAGAGACAGAGAGAAACAGACAGCCATGTAGAGAGAGACACAGAGAAACAGACAGCCATGTAGAGACAGACAGAGAGAAACAGACAGCCATGTAGACAGCGACAGAGAGAAACAGACAGCCATGTAGACAGAGAGACAGAGAGAAACAGACAGCCATGTAGCGACAGACAGAGAGAAACAGACAGCCATGTAGAGGGAGACAGAGAGAAACAGACAGCCATGTAGAGAGACAGAGAGAAACAGACAGCCATGTAGAGAGACATAGAGAAACAGACAGCCATGTAGAGAGACAGAGAGAAACAGACAGCCATGTAGAGAGACAGAGAGAAACAGACAGCCATGTAGAGAGAGAGAGAAACAGACAGTCATGTAGAGAGACAGAGAGAAACAGCCAGCCATGTAGAGAGACAGAGAGAAACAGACAGCCATGTAGAGAGAGAGAGAAACAGACTGCCATGTAGAGAGACAGAGAGAAACAGACAGCCATGTAAAGAGAGACAGAAACAGACAGACATGTAGAGAGAGACAGAGAGAAACAGGCAGCCATGCAGAGAGAGACAGAGAGAAACAGAGAGCCATGTAGAGAGACAGAGACAAACAGACAGCCATGTAGAGAGACCGAGAGAAACAGAAAGCCATGTAGAGAGACAGAGAGAAACAGACAGCCATGTAGACAGAGAGAGAGAGAAACAGACAGCCATGTAGACAGAGAGACAGAGAGAAACAGACAGCCATGTAGCGACAGACAGAGAGAAACAGACAGCCATGTAGAGAGAGAGACAGAGAGGAACAGACAGCCATGTAGAGAGACAGAGAGAAACAGACAGCCATGTAGAGGGAGACAGAGAGAAACAGACAGCCATGTAGAGAGACAGAGAGAAACAGACAGCCATGTAGAGAGACAGAGAGAAACAGACAGCCATGTAGAGAGACAGAAAGAGAGACAGAGAGAAACAGACAGCCATGTAGAGACAGAGAGAAACAGAGAACCATGTAGAGAGACAGAGAGAAACAGACAGCCATGTAGAGAGAGACAGAGAGAAACAGACAGCCATGTAGAGAGAAACAGATAGAAACAGACAGCCATGTAGAGAGAGAGAGAAACAGACAGCCATGTAGAGAGACAGAGAGTAACAGACAGCCATGTAGAGAGACAGAGAGAAACAGACAGCCATGTAGAGAGACAGAGAAACAGACAGCCATGTAGAAAGAGACAGAAACAGACAGACATGTAGAGAGAGATAGAGAGAAACAGGCAGCCATGTAGAGAGACAGAGAGAAACAGACAGCCATGTAGACAGAGAGACAGAGAGAAACAGACAGCCATGTAGCGACAGACAGAGAGAAACAGACAGCCATGTAGAGGGAGACAGAGAGAAACAGACAGCCATGTAGAGACAGAGAGAAACAGACAGCCATGTAGAGAGACATAGAGAAACAGACAGCGATGTAGAGAGACAGAGAGAAACAGACAGCAATGTAGAGAGACAGAGAGAAACAGACAGCCATGTAGAGAGAGAGAGAAACAGACAGTCATGTAGAGAGAGACAGGGAGAAACAGACAGGCATGTAGAGAGAGAGACAGAGAGAAACAGACAGCCATGTAGAGACAGACAGAGAGAAACAGACAGCCATATAGAGAGAGACAGAGAGAAACAGACAGCCATGTAGAGAGACAGAGAGAAACAGACAGCCATGTAGAGAGACAGAGAGAAACAGACAGCCATGTAGAGAGACAGAGAGAAACAGACAGCCATGTAGAGAGAGACATAAACAGACAGCCATGTAGAGAGAGAGAGAAACAGACAGTCATGTAGAGAGAGACAGGGAGAAACAGACAGGCATGTAGAGAGAGAGACAGAGAGAAACAGACAGCCATGTAGAGACAGACAGAGAGAAACAGACAGCCATATAGAGAGAGACAGAGAGAAACAGACAGCCATGTAGAGAGACAGAGAGAAACAGACAGCCATGTAGAGAGACAGAGAGAAACAGACAGCCATGTAGAGAGACAGAGAGAAACAGACAGCCATGTAGAGAGAGACATAAACAGACAGACATGTAGAGAGAGACAGAGAGAAACAGAGAGCCATGTAGAGAGACAGAGATAAACAGACAGCCATGTAGAGAGACAGAAAGAGAGACAGAGAGAAACAGACAGCCATGTAGAGACAGAGAGAAACAGAGAACCATGTAGAGAGACAGAGAGAAACAGACAGCCATGTAGAGAGAGACAGAGAGAAACAGACAGCCATGTAGAGAGAAACAGATAGAAACAGACAGCCATGTAGAGAGAGAGAGAAACAGACAGCCATGTAGAGAGACAGAGAGTAACAGACAGCCATGTAGAGAGACAGAGAGAAACAGACAGCCATGTAGAGAGACAGAGAAACAGACAGCCATGTAGAAAGAGACAGAAACAGACAGACATGTAGAGAGAGATAGAGAGAAACAGGCAGCCATGTAGAGAGACAGAGAGAAACAGACAGCCATGTAGACAGAGAGACAGAGAGAAACAGACAGCCATGTAGAGACAGAGAGAAACAGACAGCCATGTAGAGAGACATAGAGAAACAGACAGCGATGTAGAGAGACAGAGAGAAACAGACAGCAATGTAGAGAGACAGAGAGAAACAGACAGCCATGTAGAGAGAGAGAGAAACAGACAGTCATGTAGAGAGAGACAGGGAGAAACAGACAGGCATGTAGAGAGAGAGACAGAGAGAAACAGACAGCCATGTAGAGACAGACAGAGAGAAACAGACAGCCATATAGAGAGAGACAGAGAGAAACAGACAGCCATGTAGAGAGACAGAGAGAAACAGACAGCCATGTAGAGAGACAGAGAGAAACAGACAGCCATGTAGAGAGACAGAGAGAAACAGACAGCCATGTAGAGAGAGACATAAACAGACAGACATGTAGAGAGAGACAGAGAGAAACAGAGAGCCATGTAGAGAGACAGAGATAAACAGACAGCCATGTAGAGAGAGAGAGAGAAACAGACAGCCATGTAGACAGCGACAGAGAGAAACAGACAGCCATGTAGACAGAGAGACAGAGAGAAACAGACAGCCATGTAGCGACAGACAGAGAGAAACAGACAGCCATGTAGAGGGAGACAGAGAGAAACAGACAGCCATGTAGAGAGACAGAGAGAAACAGACAGCCATGTAGAGAGACATAGAGAAACAGACAGCCATGTAGAGAGACAGAGAGAAACAGACAGCCATGTAGAGAGAGACAGAGAGAAACAGACAGCCATGTAGAGAGAGACACAGAGAAACAGACAGCCATGTAGAGACAGACAGAGAGAAACAGACAGCCATGTAGAGAGAGAGAAACAGACAGCCATGTAGAGAGACAGAGAGAAACAGACAGCCATGTAGAGAGACAGAGAGAAACAGACAGCCATGTAGAGAGAGAGAGAGAAACAGACAGCCATGTAGAGAGACAGAGAGAAACAGACAGCCATGTAGAGAGACAGAGATAAACAGAGAGAAACAGACAGCCATGTAGAGAGACAGAGAGAAACAGACAGCCATGTAGAGAGACAGAGATAAACAGAGAGAAACAGACAGCCATGTAGAGAGACAGAGAGAAACAGACAGCCATGTAGAGAGAGAGAAACAGACAGCCATGTAGAGAGACAGAGAGAAACAGACAGCCATGTAGAGAGAGAGAGAAACAGACAGTCATGTAGAGAGAGACAGGGAGAAACAGACAGGCATGTAGAGAGAGAGACAGAGAGAAACAGACAGCCATGTAGAGACAGACAGAGAGAAACAGACAGCCATATAGAGAGAGACAGAGAGAAACAGACAGCCATGTAGAGAGACAGAGAGAAACAGACAGCCATGTAGAGAGACAGAGAGAAACAGACAGCCATGTAGAGAGACAGAGAGAAACAGACAGCCATGTAGAGAGAGACATAAACAGACAGACATGTAGAGAGAGACAGAGAGAAACAGAGAGCCATGTAGAGAGACAGAGATAAACAGACAGCCATGTAGAGAGAGAGAGAGAAACAGACAGCCATGTAGACAGCGACAGAGAGAAACAGACAGCCATGTAGACAGAGAGACAGAGAGAAACAGACAGCCATGTAGCGACAGACAGAGAGAAACAGACAGCCATGTAGAGGGAGACAGAGAGAAACAGACAGCCATGTAGAGAGACAGAGAGAAACAGACAGCCATGTAGAGAGACATAGAGAAACAGACAGCCATGTAGAGAGACAGAGAGAAACAGACAGCCATGTAGAGAGAGACAGAGAGAAACAGACAGCCATGTAGAGAGAGAGAAACAGACAGCCATGTAGAGAGACAGAGAGAAACAGACAGCCATGTAGAGAGACAGAGAGAAACAGACAGCCATGTAGAGAGAGAGAGAGAAACAGACAGCCATGTAGAGAGACAGAGAGAAACAGACAGCCATGTAGAGAGACAGAGATAAACAGAGAGAAACAGACAGCCATGTAGAGAGACAGAGAGAAACAGACAGCCATGTAGAGAGACAGAGATAAACAGAGAGAAACAGACAGCCATGTAGAGAGACAGAGAGAAACAGACAGCCATGTAGAGAGAGAGAAACAGACAGCCATGTAGAGAGACAGAGAGAAACAGACAGCCATGTAGAGAGACAGAGAGAAACAGAAAGCCATGTAGAGAGACAGAGAGAAACAGACAGCCATGTAGAGAGAGACAGAGAGAAACAGACAGCCATGTAGACAGTGACAGAGAGAAACAGACAGCCATATAGAGAGAGACAGAAACATACAGACATGTAGAGAGACAGAGAGAAACAGACAGCCATGTAGAGAGAGACAGAAACATACAGACATGTAGAGAGAGACAGAGAGAAACAGACAGCCATGTAGAGAGACAGAGATAAACAGACAGCCATGTAGAGAGACCGAGAGAAACAGAAAGCCATGTAGAGAGACAGAGAGAAACAGACAGCCATGTAGACAGCGACAGAGAGAAACAGACAGCCATGTAGACAGAGAGACAGAGAGAAACAGACAGCCATGTAGCGACAGACAGAGAGAAACAGACAGCCATGTAGAGAGACAGAGAGAAACAGACAGCCATGTAGAGAGACATAGAGAAACAGACAGCCATGTAGAGAGACAGAGAGAAACAGACAGCCATGTAGAGAGACAGAGAGAAACAGACAGCCATGTAGAGAGACAGAGAGAAACAGACAGCCATGTAGAGAGACATAGAGAAACAGACAGCCATGTAGAGAGACAGAGAGAAACAGACAGCCATGTAGAGAGACAGAGAGAAACAGACAGCCATGTAGAGAGACAGAGAGAAACAGACTGCCATGTAGAGAGACAGAGAGAAACAGACAGCCATGTAAAGAGAGACAGAAACAGACAGACATGTAGAGAGAGACAGAGAGAAACAGGCAGCCATGCAGAGAGAGACAGAGAGAAACAGAGAGCCATGTAGAGAGACAGAGATAAACAGACAGCCATGTAGAGAGACCGAGAGAAACAGAAAGCCATGTAGAGAGAGACAGAAACATACAGACATGTAGAGAGAGACAGAGAGAAACAGAGAGCCATGTAGAGAGACAGAGATAAACAGACAGCCATGTAGAGAGACAGAGAGAAACAGACAGCCATGTAGAGAGACAGAAAGAGAGAGAGAGAGAAACAGACAGCCATGTAGAGACAGAGAGAAACAGAGAACCATGTAGAGAGACAGAGAGAAACAGACAGCCATGTAGAGAGAGACAGAGAGAAACAGACAGCCATGTAGAGAGAAACAGAGAGAAACAGACAGCCATGTAGAGAGAGAGAGAAACAGACAGCCATGTAGAGAGACAGAGAGAAACAGACAGCCATGTAGAGAGACAGAGAGAAACAGACAGCCATGTAGAGAGACAGAGAAACAGACAGCCATGTAGAAAGAGACAGAAACAGACAGACATGTAGAGAGAGATAGAGAGAAACAGGCAGCCATGTAGAGAGACAGAGAGAAACAGACAGCCATGTAGACAGAGAGACAGAGAGAAACAGACAGCCATGTAGCGACAGACAGAGAGAAACAAACAGCCATGTAGAGGGAGACAGAGAGAAACAGACAGCCATGTAGAGACAGAGAGAAACAGACAGCCATGTAGAGAGACATAGAGAAACAGACAGCCATGTAGAGAGACAGAGAGAAACAGACAGCCATGTAGAGAGACAGAGAGAAACAGACAGCCATGTAGAGAGAGAGAGAAACAGACAGTCATGTAGAGAGAGACAGGGAGAAACATACAGACATGTAGAGAGAGAGACATAGAGAAACAGACAGCCATGTAGAGACAGACAGAGAGAAACAGACAGCCATATAGGGAGAGACAGAGAGAAACAGACAGCCATGTAGAGAGACAGAGAGAAACAGACAGCCATGTAGAGAGACAGAGAGAAACAGACAGCCATGTAGAGAGACAGAGAGAAACAGACAGCCATGTAGAGAGAGATAGAAACAGACAGACATGTAGAGAGAGACAGAGAGAAACAGAGAGCCATGTAGAGAGACAGAGATAAACAGACAGCCATGTAGAGAGAGAGAGAGAAACAGACAGCCATGTAGACAGCGACAGAGAGAAACAGACAGCCATGTAGACAGAGAGACAGAGAGAAACAGACAGCCATGTAGCGACAGACAGAGAGAAACAGACAGCCATGTAGAGGGAGACAGAGAGAAACAGACAGCCATGTAGAGAGACAGAGAGAAACAGACAGCCATGTAGAGAGACAGAGAGAAACAGACAGCCATGTAGAGAGAGACAGAAACAGACAGACATGTAGAGAGAGACAGAGAGAAACAGAGAGCCATGTAGAGAGACAGAGATAAACAGACAGCCATGTAGAGAGACAGAGAGAAACAGACAGCCATGTAGAGAGACAGAGAGAAACAGACAGCCATGTAGAGAGACATAGAGAAACAGACAGCCATGTAGAGAGACAGAGAGAAACAGACAGCCATGTAGAGAGACAGAGAGAAACAGACAGCCATGTAGAGAGAGAGAGAAACAGACAGCCATGTAGAGAGACAGAGAGAAACAGACAGCCATGTAGAGAGACAGAGAGAAACAGACTGCCATGTAGAGAGACAGAGAGAAACAGACAGCCATGTAAAGAGAGACAGAAACAGACAGACATGTAGAGAGAGACAGAGAGAAACAGGCAGCCATGCAGAGAGAGACAGAGAGAAACAGAGAGCCATGTAGAGAGACAGAGATAAACAGACAGCCATGTAGAGAGACCGAGAGAAACAGAAAGCCATGTAGAGAGAGACAGAAACATACAGACATGTAGAGAGAGACAGAGAGAAACAGAGAGCCATGTAGAGAGACAGAGATAAACAGACAGCCATGTAGAGAGACAGAGAGAAACAGACAGCCATGTAGAGAGACAGAAGAGAGAGAGAGAGAAACAGACAGCCATGTAGAGACAGAAAGAAACAGAGAACCATGTAGAGAGACAGAGAGAAACAGACAGCCATGTAGAGAGAGACAGAGAGAAACAGACAGCCATGTAGAGAGAAACAGAGAGAAACAGACAGCCATGTAGAGAGAGAGAGAAACAGACAGCCATGTAGAGAGACAGAGAGAAACAGACAGCCATGTAGAGAGACAGAGAGAAACAGACAGCCATGTAGAGAGACAGAGAAACAGACAGCCATGTAGAAAGAGACAGAAACAGACAGACATGTAGAGAGAGATAGAGAGAAACAGGCAGCCATGTAGAGAGACAGAGAGAAACAGACAGCCATGTAGACAGAGAGACAGAGAGAAACAGACAGCCATGTAGCGACAGACAGAGAGAAACAAACAGCCATGTAGAGGGAGACAGAGAGAAACAGACAGCCATGTAGAGACAGAGAGAAACAGACAGCCATGTAGAGAGACATAGAGAAACAGACAGCCATGTAGAGAGACAGAGAGAAACAGACAGCCATGTAGAGAGACAGAGAGAAACAGACAGCCATGTAGAGAGAGAGAGAAACAGACAGTCATGTAGAGAGAGACAGGGAGAAACAGACAGACATGTAGAGAGAGAGACAGAGAGAAACAGACAGCCATGTAGAGACAGACAGAGAGAAATAGACAGCCATATAGGGAGAGACAGAGAGAAACAGACAGCCATGTAGAGAGACAGAGAGAAACAGACAGCCATGTAGAGAGACAGAGAGAAACAGACAGCCATGTAGAGAGACAGAGAGAAACAGACAGCCATGTAGAGAGAGACAGAAACAGACAGACATGTAGAGAGAGACAGAGAGAAACAGAGAGCCATGTAGAGAGACAGAGATAAACAGACAGCCATGTAGAGAGAGAGAGAGAAACAGACAGCCATGTAGACAGCGACAGAGAGAAACAGACAGCCATGTAGACAGAGAGACAGAGAGAAACAGACAGCCATGTAGCGACAGACAGAGAGAAACAGACAGCCATGTAGAGGGAGACAGAGAGAAACAGACAGCCATGTAGAGAGACAGAGAGAAACAGACAGCCATGTAGAGAGACATAGAGAAACAGACAGCCATGTAGAGAGACAGAGAGAAACAGACAGCCATGTAGAGAGACAGAGAGAAACAGACAGCCATGTAGAGAGAGAGAGAAACAGACAGTCATGTAGAGAGACAGAGAGAAACAGACAGCCATGTAGAGAGACAGAGAGAAACAGACAGCCATGTAGAGAGAGAGAGAAACAGACAGCCATGTAGAGAGACAGAGAGAAACAGACAGCCATGTAGAGAGACAGAGAGAAAAAGACTGCCATGTAGAGAGACAGAGAGAAACAGACAGCCATGTAAAGAGAGACAGAAACAGACAGACATGTAGAGAGAGACAGAGAGAAACAGGCAGCCATGCAGAGAGAGACAGAGAGAAACAGAGAGCCATGTAGAGAGACAGAGATAAACAGACAGCCATGTAGAGAGACCGAGAGAAACAGAAAGCCATGTAGAGAGACAGAGAGAAACAGACAGCCATGAAGACAGAGACAGAGAGAAACAGACAGCCATGTAGACAGAGAGACAGAGAGAAACAGACAGCCATGTAGCGACAGACAGAGAGAAACAGACAGCCATGTAGAAAGAGAGACAGAGAGGAACAGACAGCCATGTAGAGAGACAGAGAGAAACAGACAGCCATGTAGAGGGAGACAGAGAGAAACAGACAGCCATGTAGAGAGACAGAGAGAAACAGACAGCCATGTAGAGAGACAGAAAGAGAGACAGAGAGAAACAGACAGCCATGTAGAGACAGAGAGAAACAGAGAACCATGTAGAGAGACAGAGAGAAACAGACAGCCATGTAGAGAGAGACAGAGAGAAACAGACAGCCATGTAGAGAGAAACAGAGAGAAACAGACAGCCATGTAGAGAGAGAGAGAAACAGACAGCCATGTAGAGAGACAGAGAGAAACAGACAGCCATGTAGAGAGACAGAGAGAAACAGACAGCCATGTAGAGAGACAGAGAAACAGACAGCCATGTAGAAAGAGACAGAAACAGACAGACATGTAGAGAGAGATAGAGAGAAACAGGCAGCCATGCAGAGAGAGACAGAGAGAAACAGACAGCCATGTAGAGAGACCGAGAGAAACAGAAAGCCATGTAGAGACAGAGAGAAACAGACAGCCATGTAGAGAGACATAGAGAAACAGACAGCCATGTAGAGAGACAGAGAGAAACAGACAGCCATGTAGAGAGACAGAGAGAAACAGACAGCCATGTAGAGAGAGAGAGAAACAGACAGTCATGTAGAGAGAGACAGGGAGAAACAGACAGGCATGTAGAGAGAGAGACAGAGAGAAACAGACAGCCATGTAGAGACAGACAGAGAGAAACAGACAGCCATATAGAGAGAGACAGAGAGAAACAGACAGCCATGTAGAGAGAGACACAGAGAAACAGACAGCCATGTAGAGACAGACAGAGAGAAACAGACAGCCATGTAGAGAGAGAGAGAAACAGACAGCCATGTAGAGGGAGACAGAGAGAAACAGACAGCCATGTAGAGAGACAGAGATAAACAGACAGCCATGTAGAGAGAGAGAGAAACAGACAGCCATGTAGAGGGAGACAGAGAGAAACAGGCAGCCATGCAGAGAGAGACAGAGAGGAACAGACAGCCATGTAGAGAGACAGAGAGAAACAGACAGCCATGTAGAGAGAGACAGAGAGAAACAGACAGCCATGTAGAGAGACAGAGAGAAACAGACAGCCATGTAGAGAGACAGAAAGAGAGACAGAGAGAAACAGACAGCCATGTAGAGACAGAGAGAAACAGAGAACCATGTAGAGAGACAGAGAGAAACAGACAGCCATGTAGAGAGAGACAGAGAGAAACAGACAGTCATGTAGAGAGAAACAGAGAGAAACAGACAGCCATGTAGAGAGAGAGAGAAACAGACAGCCATGTAGAGAGACAGAGAGAAACAGACAGCCATGTAGAGAGACAGAGAGAAACAGAGAGCCATGTAGAGAGACAGAGAAACAGACAGCCATGTAGAAAGAGACAGAAACAGACAGACATGTAGAGAGAGATAGAGAGAAACAGGCAGCCATGCAGAGAGAGACAGAGAGAAACAGACAGCCATGTAGAGAGACCGAGAGAAACAGAAAGCCATGTAGAGAGAACGAGAGAAACAGAAAGCCATGTAGAGAGACAGAGAGAAACAGACAGCCATGTAGACAGAGAGACAGAGAGAAACAGACAGCCATGTAGCGACAGACAGAGAGAAACAGACAGCCATGTAGAGGGAGACAGAGAGAAACAGACAGCCATGTAGAGACAGAGAGAAACAGACAGCCATGTAGAGAGACATAGAGAAACAGACAGCCATGTAGAGAGACAGAGAGAAACAGACAGCCATGTAGAGAGACAGAGAGAAACAGACAGCCATGTAGAGAGAGAGAGAAACAGACAGTCATGTAGAGAGAGACAGGGAGAAACAGACAGGCATGTAGAGAGAGAGACAGAGAGAAACAGACAGCCATGTAGAGACAGACAGAGAGAAACAGACAGCCATATAGAGAGAGACAGAGAGAAAAAGACAGCCATGTAGAGAGAGACACAGAGAAACAGACAGCCATGTAGAGACAGACAGAGAGAAACAGACAGCCATGTAGAGAGAGAGAGAAACAGACAGCCATGTAGAGGGAGACAGAGAGAAACAGACAGCCATGTAGAGAGACAGAGATAAACAGACAGCCATGTAGAGAGACAGAGAGAAACAGACAGCCATGTAGAGAGACAGAAAGAGAGACAGAGAGAAACAGACAGCCATGTAGAGAGAGAGAGAAACAGAGAACCATGTAGAGAGACAGAGAGAAACAGACAGCCATGTAGAGAGAGACAGAGAGAAACAGACAGCCATGTAGAGAGAAACAGAGAGAAACAGACAGCCATGTAGAGAGAGAGAGAAACAGACAGCCATGTAGAGAGACAGAGAGAAACAGACAGCCATGTAGAGAGACAGAGAGAAACAGACAGCCATGTAGACAGCGACAGAGAGAAACAGACAGCCATGTAGACAGAGAGAAAGAGAGAAACAGACAGCCATGTAGCGACAGACAGAGAGAAACAGACAGCCATGTAGAGGGAGACAGAGAGAAACAGACAGCCATGTAGAGAGACAGAGAGAAACAGACAGCCATGTAGAGAGACCGAGAGAAACAGAAAGCCACGTAGAGAGAACGAGAGAAACAGAAAGCCATGTAGAGAGACAGAGAGAAACAGACAGCCATGTAGACAGAGAGACAGAGAGAAACAGACAGCCATGTAGCGACAGACAGAGAGAAACAGACAGCCATGTAGAGGGAGACAGAGAGAAACAGACAGCCATGTAGAGACAGAGAGAAACAGACAGCCATGTAGAGAGACATAGAGAAACAGACAGCCATGTAGAGAGACAGAGAGAAACAGACAGCCATGTAGAGAGACAGAGAGAAACAGACAGCCATGTAGAGAGAGAGAGAAACAGACAGTCATGTAGAGAGAGACAGGGAGAAACACACAGGCATGTAGAGAGAGAGACAGAGAGAAACAGACAGCCATGTAGAGACAGACAGAGAGAAACAGACAGCCATATAGAGAGAGACAGAGAGAAACAGACAGCCATGTAGAGAGAGACACAGAGAAACAGACAGCCATGTAGAGACAGACAGAGAGAAACAGACAGCCATGTAGAGAGAGAGAGAAACAGACAGCCATGTAGAGGGAGACAGAGAGAAACAGACAGCCATGTAGAGAGACAGAGATAAACAGACAGCCATGTAGAGAGACAGAGATAAACAGACAGTCATATAGAGAGAGACAGAGAGAAACAGAAAGCCATGTAGAGAGAGACACAGAGAAACAGACAGCCATGTAGAGACAGACAGAGAGAAACAGACAGCCATGTAGAGAGAGAGAGAAACAGACAGCCATGTAGAGGGAGACAGAGAGAAACAGACAGCCATGTAGAGAGACAGAGAGAAACAGACAGCCATGTAGAGACAGAGAGAAACCGAGAACCATGTAGAGAGACAGAGAGAAACAGACAGCCATGTAGAGAGAGACAGAGAGAAAAAGACAGCCATGTAGAGAGACAGAGAGAAACAGACAGCCATGTAGAGAGACAGAAAGAGAGACAGAGAGAAACAGACAGCCATGTAGAGACAGAGAGAAACAGAGAACCATGTAGAGAGACAGAGAGAAACAGACAGCCATGTAGAGAGAGACAGAGAGAAACAGACAGCCATGTAGAGAGAAACAGAGAGAAACAGACAGCCATGTAGAGAGAGAGAGAAACAGACAGCCATGTAGAGAGACAGAGAGAAACAGACAGCCATGTAGAGAGACAGAGAGAAACAGACAGCCATGTAGAGAGACAGAGAAACAGACAGCCATGTAGAAAGAGACAGAAACAGACAGACATGTAGAGAGACCGAGAGAAACAGAAAGCCATGTAGAGAGAACGAGAGAAACAGAAAGCCATGTAGAGAGACAGAGAGAAACAGACAGCCATGTAGACAGAGAGACAGAGAGAAACAGGCAGCCATGCAGAGAGAGACAGAGAGAAACAGACAGCCATGTAGAGAGACCGAGAGAAACAGAAAGCCATGTAGAGAGAACGAGAGAAACAGAAAGCCATGTAGAGAGACAGAGAGAAACAGACAGCCATGTAGACAGAGAGACAGAGAGAAACAGACAGCCATGTAGCGACAGACAGAGAGAAACAGACAGCCTTGTAGAGGGAGACAGAGAGAAACAGACAGCCATGTAGAGACAGAGAGAAACAGACAGCCATGTAGAGAGACATAGAGAAACAGACAGCCATGTAGAGAGACAGAGAGAAACAGACAGCCATGTAGAGAGACAGAGAGAAACAGACAGCCATGTAGAGAGAGAGAGAAACATGTAGAGAGACATAGAGAAACAGACAGCCATGTAGAGAGACAGAGAGAAACAGACAGCCATGTAGAGAGACAGAGAGAAACAGACAGCCATGTAGAGAGACAGAGAGAAACAGACAGCCATGTAGAGAGAGAGAGACAGTCATGTAGAGAGAGACAGGGAGAAACAGACAGGCATGTAGAGAGAGAGACAGAGAGAAACAGACAGCCATGTAGAGACAGACAGAGAGAAACAGACAGCCATATAGAGAGAGACAGAGAGAAACAGACAGCCATGTAGAGAGAGACACAGAGAAACAGACAGCCATGTAGAGATAGACAGAGAGAAACAGACAGCCATGTAGAGAGAGAGAGAAACAGACAGCCATGTAGAGAGACAGAGATAAACAGACAGCCATGTAGAGAGACAGAGAGAAACAGACAGCCATGTAGAGAGACAGAAAGAGAGACAGAGAGAAACAGACAGCCATGTAGAGAGAGAGAGAAACAGAGAACCATGTAGAGAGACAGAGAGAAACAGACAGCCATGTAGAGAGAGACAGAGAGAAACAGACAGCCATGTAGAGAGAAACAGAGAGAAACAGACAGCCATGTAGAGAGAGAGAGAAACAGACAGCCATGTAGAGAGACAGAGAGAAACAGACAGCCATGTAGAGAGACAGAGAGAAACAGACAGCCATGTAGAGAGAGACAGAAACAGACAGACATGTAGAGAGAGACAGAGAGAAACAGAGAGCCATGTAGAGAGACAGAGATAAACAGACAGCCATGTAGAGAGAGAGAGAGAAACAGACAGCCATGTAGACAGCGACAGAGAGAAACAGACAGCCATGTAGACAGAGAGAAAGAGAGAAACAGACAGCCATGTAGCGACAGACAGAGAGAAACAGACAGCCATGTAGAGGGAGACAGAGAGAAACAGACAGCCATGTAGAGAGACAGAGAGAAACAGACAGCCATGTAGAGAAACAGAAAGCCACGTAGAGAGAACGAGAGAAACAGAAAGCCATGTAGAGAGACAGAGAGAAACAGACAGCCATGTAGACAGAGAGACAGAGAGAAACAGACAGCCATGTAGCGACAGACAGAGAGAAACAGACAGCCATGTAGAGGGAGACAGAGAGAAACAGACAGCCATGTAGAGACAGAGAGAAACAGACAGCCATGTAGAGAGACATAGAGAAACAGACAGCCATGTAGAGAGACAGAGAGAAACAGACAGCCATGTAGAGAGACAGAGAGAAACAGACAGCCATGTAGAGAGAGAGAGAAACAGACAGTCATGTAGAGAGAGACAGGGAGAAACACACAGGCATGTAGAGAGAGAGACAGAGAGAAACAGACAGCCATGTAGAGACAGACAGAGAGAAACAGACAGCCATATAGAGAGAGACAGAGAGAAACAGACAGCCATGTAGAGAGAGACACAGAGAAACAGACAGCCATGTAGAGACAGACAGAGAGAAACAGACAGCCATGTAGAGAGAGAGAGAAACAGACAGCCATGTAAAGGGAGACAGAGAGAAACAGACAGCCATGTAGAGAGACAGAGATAAACAGACAGCCATGTAGAGAGACAGAGATAAACAGACAGTCAGACAGCCATAGAGAGAGACACAGAGAAACAGACAGCCATGTAGAGACAGACAGAGAGAAACAGACAGCCATGTAGAGAGAGAGAGAAACAGACAGCCATGTAAAGGGAGACAGAGAGAAACAGACAGCCATGTAGAGAGACAGAGATAAACAGACAGCCATGTAGAGAGACAGAGATAAACAGACAGTCATATAGAGAGAGACAGAGAGAAACAGAAAGCCATGTAGAGAGAGACACAGAGAAACAGACAGCCATGTAGAGACAGACAGAGAGAAACAGACAGCCATGTAGAGAGAGAGAGAAACAGACAGCCATGTAGAGGGAGACAGAGAGAAACAGACAGCCATGTAGAGAGACAGAGAGAAACAGACAGCCATGTAGAGACAGAGAGAAACCGAGAACCATGTAGAGAGACAGAGAGAAACAGACAGCCATGTAGAGAGAGACAGAGAGAAAAAGACAGCCATGTAGAGAGAAACAGAGAGAAACAGACAGCCATGTAGAGAGAGAGAGAAACAGACAGCCATGTAGAGAGACAGAGAGAAACAGACAGCCATGTAGAGAGACAGAGAGAAACAGGCAGCCATGTAGAGAGAGAGAGAAACAGACAGCCATGTAGAGAGACAGAGAGAAACAGACAGCCATGTAGAGAGACAGAGAGAAACAGACAGCCATGTAGAGAGACAGAAAGAGAGACAGAGAGAAACAGACAGCCATGTAGAGACAGAAAGAAACAGAGAACCATGTAGAGAGACAGAGAGAAACAGACAGCCATGTAGAGAGAGACAGAGAGAAACAGACAGCCATGTAGAGAGAAACAGAGAGAAACAGACAGCCATGTAGAGAGAGAGAGAAACAGACAGCCATGTAGAGAGACAGAGAGAAACAGACAGCCATGTAGAGAGACAGAGAGAAACAGGCAGCCATGTAGAGAGACAGAGAGAAACAGACAGCCATGTAGAGAGAGACAGAAACAGACAGACATGTAGAGAGAGACAGAGAGAAACAGGCAGCCATGCAGAGAGAGACAGAGAGAAACAGACAGCCATGTAGAGAGACCGAGAGAAACAGAAAGCCATGTAGAGAGACCGAGAGAAACAGAAAGCCATGTAGAGAGACAGAGAGAAACAGACAGCCATGTAGACAGCGACAGAGAGAAACAGACAGCCATGTAGACAGAGAGACAGAGAGAAACAGACAGCCATGTAGCGACAGACAGAGAGAAACAGACAGCCATGTAGAGGGAGACAGAGAGAAACAGACAGCCATGTAGAGAGACAGAGAGAAACAGACAGGCATGTAGAGAGACATAGAGAAACAGACAGCTATGTAGAGAGACAGAGAGAAACAGACAGCCATGTAGAGAGAGAGAAAAAGACAGTCATGTAGATAGACAGAGAGAAACAGACAGCCATGTAGAGAGACAGAGAGAAACAGACAGCCATGTAGAGAGAGAGAGAAACAGACAGCCATGTAGAGAGACAGAGAGAAACAGACAGCCATGTAGAGAGACAGAGAGAAACAGACAGCCATGTAGAGAGAGACAGAAACAGACAGACATGTAGAGAGAGACAGAGAGAAACAGGCAGCCATGCAGAGAGAGACAGAGAGAAACAGAGAGCCATGTAGAGAGACAGAGATAAACAGACAGCCATGTAGAGAGACCGAGAGAAACAGAAAGCCATGTAGAGAGACAGAGAGAAACAGACAGCCATGTAGACAGAGACAGAGAGAAACAGACTGCCATGTAGACAGAGAGACAGAGAGAAACAGACAGCCATGTAGCGACAGACAGAGAGAAACAGACAGCCATGTAGAGAGAGACAGAGAGAAACAGACAGCCATGTAGAGACAGAGAGAAACAGACAGCCATGTAGAGAGACATAGAGAAACAGACAGCCATGTAGAGAGACAGAGAGAAACAGACAGCCATGTAGAGAGACAGAGAGAAACAGACAGCCATGTAGAGAAACAGACAGTCATGTAGAGAGAGACAGACAGACCATGTAGAGAGACAGAGAGAAACAGACAGCCATGTAGAGAGACAGAGAGAAACAGACAGCCAGAGAGAAACAGACAGCCATGTAGAGACAGAAACAGACAGGCATGAAGACAGAGAGAAACAGACAGCCATGTAGAGACAGACAGAGAGAAACCGACAGCCATGTAGAGAGAGACAGAGAGAAACAGACAGCCATGTAGAGAGAGACACAGAGAAACAGACAGCCATGTAGAGACAGACAGAGAGAAACAGACAGCCATGTAGAGAGAGAGAGAAACAGACAGCCATGTAGAGAGACAGAGAGAAACAGACAGCCATGTAGAGAGACAGAGAGAAACAGACAGCCATGTAGAGGGAGACAGAGAGAAACAGACAGCCATGTAGAGAGACAGAGAGAAACAGACAGCCATGTAGAGAGACAGAGAGAAACAGACAGCCATGTAGAGAGACAGAAAGAGAGACAGAGATAAACAGACAGCCATGTAGAGGGAGACAGAGAAAAACAGACAGCCATGTAAAGACAGACAGAGAGAAACAGACAGCCATGTAGAGAGAGACAGAGAGAAACAGACAGCCATGTAGAGAGAGACACAGAGAAACAGACAGCCATGTAGAGACAGACAGAGAGAAACAGACAGCCATGTAGAGAGAGAGAGAAACAGACAGCCATGTAGAGAGACACAGAGAAACAGACAGCCATGTAGAGACAGACAGAGAGAAACAGACAGCCATGTAGAGAGAGAGAGAAACAGACAGCCATGTAGAGGGAGACAGAGAGAAACAGACAGCCATGTAGAGAGACAGAGAGAAACAGACAGCCATGTAGAGGGAGACAGAGAGAAACAGACAGCCATGTTGAGACAGACAGAGAGAAACAGACAGCCATGTAGAGAGAGACAGAGAGAAACAGGCAGCCATGTAGAGAGAGAGAGAAACAGACAGCCATGTAGAGAGACAAAGAGAAACAGACAGCCATGTAGAGAGACAGAGAGAAGCAGACAGCCATGTAGAGAGACAGAGAGAAACAGACAGCCATGTAGAGAGAGACAGAAACAGACAGACATGTAGAGAGAGACAGAGAGAAACAGGCAGCCATGCAGAGAGAGACAGAGACAAACAGAGAGCCATGTAGAGAGACCGAGAGAAACAGAAAGCCATGTAGAGAGCCAGAGATAAACAGACAGCCATGTAGACAGAGACAGAGAGAAACAGACAGCCATGTAGACAGAGAGACAGAGAGAAACAGACAGCCATGTAGCGACAGACAGAGAGAAACAGACAGCCATGTAGAGAGAGACAGAGAGAAAAAGACAGCCATGTAGAGACAGAGAGAAACAGACAGCCATGTAGAGAGACATAGAGAAACAGACAGCCATGTAGAGAGACAGAGAGAAACAGACAGCCATGTAGAGAGACAGAGAGAAACAGACAGCCATGTAGAGAGAGAGAGAAACAGACAGTCATGTAGAGAGAGACAGAGAGAAACAGACAGGCATGTAGAGAGACAGACAGAGAGAAACAGAGAGCCATGTAGAGAGACAGAGAGAAACAGACAGCCATGTAGAGAGAGAGAGAAACAGACAGTCATGTAGAGAGAGACAGAGAGAAACAGACAGGCATGTAGAGAGAGAGACAGAGAGAAACAGACAGCCATGTAGAGAGAGACAGAGAGAAACAGACAGCCATGTAGAGAGAGACACAGAGAAACAGACAGCCATGTAGAGACAGACAGAGAGAAACAGACAGCCATGTAGAGAGAGAGAGAAACAGACAGCCATGTAGAGAGACAGAGAGAAACAGACAGCCATGTAGAGAGACAGAGAGAAACAGACAGCCATGTAGAGGGAGACAGAGAGAAACAGACAGCCATGTAGAGAGACAGAGAGAAACAGACAGCCATGTAGAGAGACAGAGAGAAACAGACAGCCATGTAGAGAGACAGAAAGAGAGACAGACAGCCATGTAGAGACAGACAGAGAGAAACAGACAGCCATGTAGAGGGAGACAGAGAGAAACAGACAGCCATGTAGAGAGACAGAGAGAAACAGACAGCCATGTAGAGAGACAGAGAGAAACAGACAGCCATGTAGAGAGACAGAAAGAGAGACAGAGATAAACAGACAGCCATGTAGAGGGAGACAGAGAGAAACAGACAGCCATGTAGAGACAGACAGAGAGAAACAGACAGCCATGTAGAGAGAGACAGAGAGAAACAGACAGCCATGTAGAGAGAGACACAGAGAAACAGACAGCCATGTAGAGACAGACAGAGAGAAACAGACAGCCATGTAGAGAGAGAGAGAAACAGACAGCCATGTAGAGAGACACAGAGAAACAGACAGCCATGTAGAGACAGACAGAGAGAAACAGACAGCCATGTAGAGAGAGAGAGAAACAGACAGCCATGTAGAGGGAGACAGAGAGAAACAGACAGCCATGTAGAGAGACAGAGAGAAACAGACAGCCATGTAGAGAGACAGAGAGAAACAGACAGCCATGTAGAGAGACAGAAAGAGAGACAGAGATAAACAGACAGCCATGTAGAGGGAGACAGAGAGAAACAGACAGCCATGTAGAGACAGACAGAGAGAAACAGACAGCCATGTAGAGAGAGACCGAGAGAAACAGACAGCCATGTAGAGAGAGACACAGAGAAACAGACAGCCATGTAGAGACAGACAGAGAGAAACAGACAGCCATGTAGAGAGAGAGAGAAACAGACAGCCATGTAGAGAGACAGAGAGAAACAGACAGCCATGTAGAGAGACAGAGAGAAACAGACAGCCATGTAGAGAGACAGAGAGAAATAGAGAGCCATGTAGAGAGACAGAGATAAACAGACAGCCATGTAGAGAGAGACAGAGAGAAACAGACAGCCATGTAGAGAGAGACACAGAGAAACAGACAGCCATGTAGAGACAGACAGAGAGAAACAGACAGCCATGTAGAGAGAGAGAGAAACAGACAGCCATGTAGAGAGACAGAGAGAAACAGACAGCCATGTAGAGAGACAGAGAGAAACAGACAGCCATGTAGAGAGACAGAAAGAGAGACAGAGATAAACAGACAGCCATGTAGAGGGAGACAGAGAGAAACAGACAGCCATGTAGAGACAGACAGAGAGAAACAGACAGCCATGTAGAGAGAGACAGAGAGAAACAGAGAGCCATGTAGAGAGACCGAGAGAAACAGAAAGCCATGTAGAGAGCCAGAGATAAACAGACAGCCATGTAGAGAGAGAGACAGAGAGAAACAGACAGCCATGTAGCGACAGACAGAGAGAAACAGACAGCCATGTAGAGAGAGACAGAGAGAAAAAGACAGCCATGTAGAGACAGAGAGAAACAGACAGCCATGTAGAGAGACATAGAGAAACAGACAGCCATGTAGAGAGACAGAGAGAAACAGACAGCCATGTAGAGAGACAGAGAGAAACAGACAGCCATGTAGAGAGAGAGAGAAACAGACAGTCATGTAGAGAGAGACAGAGAGAAACAGACGGGCATGTAGAGAGACAGACAGAGAGAAACAGAGAGCCATGTAGAGAGACAGAGAGAAACAGACAGCCATGTAGAGAGAGAGAGAAACAGACAGTCATGTAGAGAGAGACAGAGAGAAACAGACAGGCATGTAGAGAGAGAGACAGAGAGAAACAGACAGCCATGTAGAGAGAGACAGAGAGAAACAGACAGCCATGTAGAGAGAGACACAGAGAAACAGACAGCCATGTAGAGACAGACAGAGAGAAACAGACAGCCATGTAGAGAGAGAGAGAAACAGACAGCCATGTAGAGAGACAGAGAGAAACAGACAGCCATGTAGAGAGACAGAGAGAAACAGACAGCCATGTAGAGGGAGACAGAGAGAAACAGACAGCCATGTAGAGAGACAGAGAGAAACAGACAGCCATGTAGAGAGACAGAGAGAAACAGACAGCCATGTAGAGAGACAGAAAGAGAGACAGAGAGAAACAGACAGCCATGTAGAGAGAGACAGAGAGAAACAGACAGCCATGTAGAGAGAGACAAAGAGAAACAGACAGCCATGTAGAGACAGACAGAGAGAAACAGACAGCCATGTAGAGAGAGAGAGAAACAGACAGCCATGTAGAGAGACAGAGAGAAACAGACAGCCATGTAGAGAGACAGAGAGAAACAGACAGCCATGTAGAGGGAGACAGAGAGAAACAGACAGCCATGTAGAGAGACAGAGAGAAACAGACAGCCATGTAGAGAGACAGAGAGAAACAGACAGCCATGTAGAGAGACAGAAAGAGAGACAGAGATAAACAGACAGCCATGTAGAGGGAGACAGAGAGAAACAGACAGCCATGTAGAGACAGACAGAGAGAAACAGACAGCCATGTAGAGAGAGACAGAGAGAAACAGACAGCCATGTAGAGAGAGACACAGAGAAACAGACAGCCATGTAGAGACAGACAGAGAGAAACAGACAGCCATGTAGAGAGAGAGAGAAACAGACAGCCATGTAGAGAGACACAGAGAAACAGACAGCCATGTAGAGACAGACAGAGAGAAACAGACAGCCATGTAGAGAGAGAGAGAAACAGACAGCCATGTAGAGGGAGACAGAGAGAAACAGACAGCCATGTAGAGAGACAGAGAGAAACAGACAGCCATGTAGAGAGACAGAGAGAAACAGACAGCCATGTAGAGAGAGAGAGAAACAGACAGCCATGTAGAGAGAGACACAGAGAAACAGACAGCCATGTAGAGACAGACAGAGAGAAACAGACAGCCATGTAGAGAGAGAGAGAAACAGACAGCCATGTAGAGAGACAGAGAGAAACAGACAGCCATGTAGAGAGACAGAGAGAAACAGACAGCCATGTAGAGAGACAGAGAGAAACAGAGAGCCATGTAGAGAGACAGAGATAAACAGACAGCCATGTAGAGAGAGACAGAGAGAAACAGACAGCCATGTAGAGAGAGACACAGAGAAACAGACAGCCATGTAGAGACAGACAGAGAGAAACAGACAGCCATGTAGAGAGAGAGAGAAACAGACAGCCATGTAGAGAGACAGAGAGAAACAGACAGCCATGTAGAGAGACAGAGAGAAACAGACAGCCATGTAGAGAGACAGAAAGAGAGACAGAGATAAACAGACAGCCATGTAGAGGGAGACAGAGAGAAACAGACAGCCATGTAGAGACAGACAGAGAGAAACAGACAGCCATGTAGAGAGAGACAGAGAGAAACAGACAGCCATGTAGAGAGAGACACAGAGAAACAGACAGCCATGCAGAGACAGACAGAGAGAAACAGACAGCCATGTAGAGAGAGAGAGAAACAGACAGCCATGTAGAGAGACAGAGAGAAACAGACAGCCATGTAGAGAGACAGAGAGAAACAGAGAGCCATGTAGAGAGACAGAGAGAAACAGACAGCCATGTAGAGAGACAGAGAGAAACAGACAGCCATGTAGAGAGACAGAGAGAAACAGAGAGCCATGTAGAGAGACAGAGATAAACAGACAGCCATGTAGAGAGAGACAGAGAGAAACAGACAGCCATGTAGAGAGAGACACAGAGAAACAGACAGCCATGTAGAGACAGACAGAGAGAAACAGACAGCCATGTAGAGAGAGAGAGAAACAGACAGCCATGTAGAGAGACAGAGAGAAACAGACAGCCATGTAGAGAGACAGAGAGAAACAGACAGCCATGTAGAGAGACAGAAAGAGAGACAGAGATAAACAGACAGCCATGTAGAGGGAGACAGAGAGAAACAGACAGCCATGTAGAGACAGACAGAGAGAAACAGACAGCCATGTAGAGAGAGACAGAGAGAAACAGACAGCCATGTAGAGAGAGACACAGAGAAACAGACAGCCATGCAGAGACAGACAGAGAGAAACAGACAGCCATGTAGAGAGAGAGAGAAACAGACAGCCATGTAGAGAGACAGAGAGAAACAGACAGCCATGTAGAGAGACAGAGAGAAACAGAGAGCCATGTAGAGAGACAGAGATAAACAGACAGCCGTGTAGAGAGAGACAGAGAGAAACAGACAGCCATGTAGAGAGACAGAGATAAACAGACAGCCATGTAGAGAGAGACAGAGAGAAACAGACAGCCATGTAGAGAGAGACACAGAGAAACAGACAGCCATGTAGAGACAGACAGAGAGAAACAGACAGCCATGTAGAGAGAGAGAGAAACAGACAGCCATGTAGAGAGACAGAGAGAAACAGACAGCCATGTAGAGAGACAGAGAGAAACAGACAGCCATGTAGAGAGACAGAAAGAGAGACAGAGATAAACAGACAGCCATGTAGAGGGAGACAGAGAGAAACAGACAGCCATGTAGAGACAGACAGAGAGAAACAGACAGCCATGTAGAGAGAGACAGAGAGAAACAGACAGCCATGTAGAGAGAGACACAGAGAAACAGACAGCCATGCAGAGACAGACAGAGAGAAACAGACAGCCATGTAGAGAGAGAGAGAAACAGACAGCCATGTAGAGAGACAGAGAGAAACAGACAGCCATGTAGAGAGACAGAGAGAAACAGAGAGCCATGTAGAGAGACAGAGAGAAACAGACAGCCATGTAGAGAGACAGAGAGAAACAGACAGCCATGTAGAGAGACAGAGAGAAACAGAGAGCCATGTAGAGAGACAGAGATAAACAGACAGCCATGTAGAGAGAGACAGAGAGAAACAGACAGCCATGTAGAGAGAGACAGAGAGAAACAGACAGCCATGTAGAGAGAGACACAGAGAAACAGACAGCCATGCAGAGACAGACAGAGAGAAACAGACAGCCATGTAGAGAGAGAGAGAAACAGACAGCCATGTAGAGAGACAGAAAGAGAGACAGAGATAAACAGACAGCCATGTAGAGGGAGACAGAGAGAAACAGACAGCCATGTAGAGACAGACAGAGAGAAACAGACAGCCATGTAGAGAGAGACAGAGAGAAACAGACAGCCATGTAGAGAGAGACACAGAGAAACAGACAGCCATGCAGAGACAGACAGAGAGAAACAGACAGCCATGTAGAGAGAGAGAGAAACAGACAGCCATGTAGAGAGACAGAGAGAAACAGACAGCCATGTAGAGAGACAGAGAGAAACAGAGAGCCATGTAGAGAGACAGAGAGAAACAGACAGCCATGTAGAGAGACAGAGAGAAACAGACAGCCATGTAGAGAGACAGAGAGAAACAGAGAGCCATGTAGAGAGACAGAGATAAACAGACAGCCATGTAGAGAGAGACAGAGAGAAACAGACAGCCATGTAGAGAGAGACACAGAGAAACAGACAGCCATGTAGAGACAGACAGAGAGAAACAGACAGCCATGTAGAGAGAGAGAGAAACAGACAGCCATGTAGAGAGACAGAGAGAAACAGACAGCCATGTAGAGAGACAGAGAGAAACAGACAGCCATGTAGAGAGACAGAAAGAGAGACAGAGATAAACAGACAGCCATGTAGAGGGAGACAGAGAGAAACAGACAGCCATGTAGAGACAGACAGAGAGAAACAGACAGCCATGTAGAGAGAGACAGAGAGAAACAGACAGCCATGTAGAGAGAGACACAGAGAAACAGACAGCCATGCAGAGACAGACAGAGAGAAACAGACAGCCATGTAGAGAGAGAGAGAAACAGACAGCCATGTAGAGAGACAGAGAGAAACAGACAGCCATGTAGAGAGACAGAGAGAAACAGAGAGCCATGTAGAGAGACAGAGATAAACAGACAGCCATGTAGAGAGAGACAGAGAGAAACAGACAGCCATGTAGAGAGAGACACAGAGAAACAGACAGCCATGTAGAGAGAGAGAGAAACAGACAGCCATGTAGAGAGACAGAGAGAAACAGACAGCCATGTAGAGAGACAGAGAGAAACAGACAGCCATGTAGAGAGACAGAGAGAAACAGAGAGCCATGTAGAGAGACAGAGATAAACAGACAGCCATGTAGACAGAGAGACAGAGAGAAACAGACAGCCATGTAGAGAGAGAGACAGAGAGAAACAGACAGCCATGTAGAGAGAGACAGAGAGAAACAGACAGCCATGTAGCGACAGACAGAGAGAAACAGACAGCCATGTAGAGAGACAGAGAGAAACAGACAGCCATGTAGAGAGACAGAGAGAAACAGACAGCCATGTAGAGAGACAGAGAGAAACAGACAGCCATGTAGAGAGAGAGACAGAGAGAAACAGACAGCCATGTAGAGAGAGAGAGAAACAGACAGCCATGTAGAGAGAGACAGAGAGAAACAGACAGCCATGTAGAGAGAGAGAGAAACATACAGTGATGTAGAGAGAGAGAGAAACAGACAGCCATGTAGAGAGAGACAGAAACAGCCCGACATGTAGAGAGTGAGAGAGAGAGAGCGGAGCAGAGGTCACGATCAGATGAGCTCCTGCATTTTTCAGCATTTTCTTTAACAAATATAGATTAGGAGTTAGATAAACTTGGATTTTTTGTCAGGAACACATACTGGATTCTACCCTCTACAACATAACCCCCACTTCAAATCAAAACTTAAAACCTACAACCTGATTTTGGACGGAATTACGGAATCACCTGGAAGGTTCACAACTATACCAAGGATTATTACTCTATACAGCGAATTCTCTGGAAAACAAAAGAAACCTGAAAATACCATCCAACCTGGAACTGAGTGAGTAATGTTTAGTCTGAAACTATATGTTATCTCCAAAAGCCAAGAAGAAAAATACACAACATTACTTTATAAGGACTGAATTCTAACATAATTCTGCCAAGCTTGATACAGCTTCAACTAGCACTGACGTGTCAAGTGAGAGGTGTCAAAGCCCATTAGCCCAACAATGGCAGGAGAGTCACACAGTCTACCCCAACCAAATGGAGAGGCCTTAGAAGCTCCCTCCCGCTGTTCAGAGGTAATTCAAATACAGTACCCTGTGCATGTAAAGAATGATAAAGCAAGAAAAGATTACAAAATGAAGCTCCTTATGGAAAATCAAGAGACACTTTTTTCTGACTATTACAAAAATGGGAACATCAGCAACCTTATCTTCCACACAAACCATCCCCTGGCATGTCACAGTGCTATATTAGCACACTACCCCTTTGTTAAGAGAGGGGGGGTTAACGAGGGGTGGAAACTCAGAATACTTGATAACGAGGACTCTGAGTCAGGTAATATAAATATCTATAAGTCCGGAACAGTAATGGTACAGGGTAACCCCAAACAGTTTCAGCTGGACTTTCACCTAATCAAAGAATTAGCCCAGCAGGAGAAGCTCTCCCTTGATAAAGATACCCCCACACAGAGCAGGTCAGACCAGACCTCTTCATTATGTAACCCCACAGACGAGCAACCCCCAGCGGAGAGTCAACCTCCCAGCACAGATTACCACTCCCTCATTGAAATGAAGGACAAATTCACCCAGCTGGAGGTAAGGCAGGTGGAGCTGGAACAGCAGGTGATTACACTTCAGTCAGAGCAGACCCAGACAACAGTCCAGCACAACAACACCCCCTTAACCAGACCCGGAATGCTGGAGGTGGAGAGAGACATATCTGCACTCTGGACAGTGGTGAGACAACTTCAACAGGAGAAAGAGCAGGATCAGGAGAAGAACAGAGCACTAGAGGAGAGGATCAGACTGCTGGTGGAGGAGAGGTTGAGGGGGATGGAGGAGAGGGTGAGGGGGACGGAGGAGAGGTTGAGGGGGACGGCGTGTGACAGAGAACAACCCACTAGAGAAGTGGCCAACCCCACAGAGAAGCCAGCAGAACAGCCCACCTCAGCACCCGACAAAAGTCTCGACGCCACAGCAGAACAGTCCACACCAGACCCTGAACATAGAGTCGACATCACCGCAGAACAGACAAATGAAGAACCCCAAGCCCAGCGGCTCTCACCCCCTCGGAGCACCCCCCCTGTCAGCCACCCTGATAGCCCTTCTGACAACCCCCCCACACCCACTGAGGACAAACACAAGACACAGATTGTACTACTTATGGACTCAAATGGGAAATATATAGAAGAAAAAAAACACAGTCTGTCTAAACTCTGGTGTCCAAACACCCAGCGCGCCCTCGACCTTCTGTCTGAGGACCAAATAGGCTCACCTAGCCACATAATAATACACACAGGCACAAACGACCTGAGAGCACAGCAGGAAAGGGTGGCCACAGCACTGAAGGGAGTGATTGAAAAGGCTTCTTCTACTTTCCCCAACGCACAAGTGGTAATCTCCACCCTGCTACCACGAAAAGACTTCCACCCTGCCACAATACAGCGGGTAAACGCAAGTATTCTCCGTGACTGTGCCTCAAAACCAAACGTTTTCCTGGCCCACCACTCCACCCTGGACTTGAACAGCCTCTATGACCAGGTCCACCTCTACAAGGCAGCAGTGCCCACCTTTGCCCGAACTCTAAAGGACATCGCTCTCAAACGTATCCCCAACACTTCACACAGGAGCAACAGATCAATAGACACCCCACCCAGACCAGCGAGACACCCTCCCAGACCTGCAGGACCCCCCCCCTGGACCTACACATAGAGGACCCACGCCAAGAGGAATTACATCCAGACCACAGCACCCCCAGACACATCCACACCCCCACCCCAACCAATCAACACCCCCCCCCACGTCAACCATGCCCACACCCCATTTAGGCCCCCTCAGATCAGACCTATGCCACTCCTGCCCACCCCATGCACCCCACCCCCGCAAAGAGGGCCTCAACATGGAAGCCACACATACGCCCAGGTAGTGAGCAGGCAAACAGTCCCAACCCCCACTCTCACACTCGCCCAAGTCAATGGCATGTACCAGATGCTCAGCAGGCTCTGCTCACACTTACTGGCCTGAGGCCAAACCACGACCAACAACATTGGACACTCTATGGAACTAAAAGCCTTCACTATATCATCCTGGAATATCCAAGGCCTGAGGTCATCTGCCTTTGGCCTAAAGAGCAGGAACCCGGACTTCACCAAAGAAATCGGTAATACAGACATTGTCATCCTGCAAGAAACCTGGTATAGAAGAGACGGACCCACTGGTTGCCCTCTAGGTTACAGAGAGCTGGTAGTCCCATCCACCAAACTACCAGGTGTGAAACAGGGAAGGGACTCAGGGGGTATGCTAATTTGGTATAGAGCAGACCTAACTCACTCCATTAAATTAATCAAAACAGGAACATTCTACATTTGGCTAGAAATTCAAAATGAAACTATCCTAACAGAGAAAAATGTCCTCCTGTGTGCTACCTATACCCCCCCACTAGAATCCCCATACTTTAATGAAGACAGCTTCTCCATCCTGGAGGGGGAAATCAATCATTTCCAGGCCCAGGGACATGTACTAGTCTGTGGCGACCTAAATGCCAGAACCGGACAAGAACCTGACACCCTCAGCACACAGGGGGACAAACACCTGCCTGGTGGTGACAGCATTCCCTCCCACATATGCCCCCCTAGGCACAACTATGACAACATAAACAACAAAAACGGGTCACAACTCCTGCAGCTCTGTCGCACGCTGGGTATGTACATAGTCAATGGTAGGCTTCGAGGGGACTCCTATGGTAGGTACACATATAGCTCATCTCTTGGCAGTAGTACTGTAGACTACTTTATCACTGACCTCAACCCAGAGTCTCTCAGAGCGTTCACAGTCAGCCCACTGACACCCCTATCAGACCACAGCAAAATCACAGTCTACTTAAACAGAGCAATACTCAATCATGAGGCATCAAAGCCAAAGGAACTGAGTAACATTAAGAAATGCTATAGATGGAAGGAATGCAGTTTGGAAACCTACCAAAAACAATTAGGCAACAACAAATTCAATACCTTTTAGACAATTTCCTTGGTAAAACGTTCCACTGTAATAGTGAAGGTGTAAACTTGGCAGTAGAACATCTTAACAGTATATTTGACCTCTCAGCTTCCCTATCAAATCTAAAAATCTCAAATAGAAAACCGAAGAAAATTAACAACAATGACAAATGGTTTGATGAAGAATGCAAAAATCTAAGAAAGAAATTGAGAAACCTGTCCACCCAAAAACATAGAGACCCAGAAAACCTGAGTCTACGCCTTCACTATAGTGAATCACTAAAACAATACAGAAATACACTACGGGAAAAAGAAGGAACAGCATGTCAGAAATCAGCTCAATGTAATTGAAGAATCCATAGACAATAACCACTTCTGGGAAAATTGGAAAGCACTAAACAAACAATACAAAGAATTATCTATCCAAAATGGAGATGTATGGGTAAACCACTTCTCCAATCTTTTTGGCTCTATAACAAAGAATAAAGAGCAAAAATATATACATGATCAAATACACATCTTAGAATCAACTATTGAAGACTACCAGAACCCACTGGATTCTCCAATTACATTGAATGAGCTACAGGACAAAATAAAAACCCTCCAACCCAAAAAGGCCTGTGGTGTTGATGGTATCCTCAATGAAATGATCAAATATACAGACAACAAATTCCAATTGGCTATACTAAAACTCTTTAACATCATCCTTAGCTCTGGCATCTTCCCAAATATTTGGAACCAAGGACTGATCACCCCAATCCACAAAAGTGCAGACAAATTTGACCCAAATAACTACCATGGGATATGCATCAAGAGCAACCTTTGGAAAATCCTCTGCATTATCATTAACAGGAGACTCGTACATTTCCTCAATGAAAACAATGTACTGAGCAAATGTCAAATTGGCTTTTTACCAAATTGACAACAGACCATGTATTCACCCCGCACACCCTAATTGACAACCAAACAAACCAAAACAAAGGCAAAGTCTTCTCATGCTTTGTTGATTTAAAAAAAGCCTTCAACTCAATTTGGCACGAGGGTCTGCTATACAAACTGATGGAAAGTGGTGTAGGGGGTAAAACATACGACATTATAAAATCCATGTACACAAACAACAAGTGTGCGGTTAAAATGGGCAAAAAACACACATATTTCTTCACACAGGGTTGTGGGGTGAGACAGGGATGCAGCTTAAGCCCCACCCTCTTCAACATATATATCAACGAATTGGCGCGGGCACTAGAAAAGTCTGCAGCACCCGGCCTCACCCTACTAGAATCCGAAGTCAAATGTCTGCTGTTTGCTGATGATCTGGTGCTTCTGTCACCAACCAAGGAGGGCCTACAGCAGCACCTAGATCTTCTGCACAGATTCTGTCAGACCTGGGCCCTGACAGTAGATCTCAGTAAGACCAAAATAATGGTGTTCCAAAAAAGGTCCAGTCACCAGGACCACAAATACAAATTCAATCTAGACATTGTTGCCCTAGAGCACACAAAAAACTATACATACCTTGGCCTAAACATCAGCTCCACAGGTAACTTCCACAAAGCTGTGAACGATCTGAGAGACAAGGCAAGAAGGGCATTCTATGCCAACAAAAGGAACATAAATTTCAACATACCAATTAGGATTTGGCTAAAAATACTTGAATCAGTCATAGAACCCATTGCCCTTTATGGTTGTGAGGTCTGAGGTCCGCTCACCAACCAAGACAACACAAAATGGGACAAACACCAAAATTCTGCAAAAATATCCTTCGTGTACAACGTAGAACACCTAATAATGCATGCAGAGCAGAATTAGGCCAAAACCCACTAATTATCAAAATCCAAAAAAGAGCCATTCAATTCTATAACCACCTAAAAGGAAGCGATTCCCAAACCTTCCATAACATAGCCATCACCTACAGAGAGATGAACCTGGAGAAGAGTCCCCTAAGCAAGCTGGTCCTGGGGCTCTGTTCACAAACACAAACACAACCTACAGAGCCCCAGGACAGCAGCACAATTAGACCCAACCAAATCATGAGAAAACAAAAAGATAATTACTTGACACATTGGAAAGAATTAACAAAAAAACAGAGCAAACTAGAATGTTATTTGGCTCTACACAGAGAGTACACAGAGGCAGAATACCTGACCACTGTGACTGACCCAAAATTAAGGAAAGCTTTGACTATGTACAGACTCAGTGAGCATAGCCTTGCTATTGAGAAAGGCCGCCATAGGCAGACATGGCTCTCAAGAGAAGACAGGCTATGTGCTCACTGCCCACAAAATGAGGTGGAAACTGAGCTGCACTTCCTAACCTCCTGCCCAATGTATGACCATATTAGAGAGACATATTTCCCTCAGATTACACAGATCCACAAAGAATTCGAAAACATTTCCAATTTTGATAAACTCCCATATCTACTGGGTGAAATTCCACAGTGTGCCATCACAGCAGCAAGATTTGTGACCTGTTGCCACGAGAAAAGGGCAACCAGTGAAGAACACACACCATTGTAAATACAACCCATATTTATGCTTATTTATTTTTATCTTGTGTCCTTTAACCATTTGTACATTGTTAAAACACTGTATATATACAATATTACATTTGTAGTGTCTTTATTGTTTTGAAACTTCTTTTAATTGTAATGTTTACTGATAATTTTTATTGTTTAATTCACTTTATATATTCACTTTATATATTATCTACCTCACATGCTTTGGCAATGTTAACACATGTTTCCCATGCTAATAAAGCCCTTGAATTGAATTGAGTTGAAACAGACAGCCATGTAGAGAGACAGAGAGAAACAGACAGCCATGTAGAGAGACAGAGAGAAACAGACAGCCATGTAGAGACAGACAGAGAGATACAGACATCCATGTAGAGAGAGAAACAGACAGCCATGTAGAGAGAGACAGAGAGAAACAGACGGCCATATAGAGAGACAGAGAGATACAGACAGCCATGTAGAGAGACAGAGAGAAACAGACAGCCATGTAGAGACAGACAGAGAGATACAGACATCCATGTAGAGAGAGAGACAGAGAGAAACAGACAGCCGTGTAGAGACAGAGAGAGAAACAGACAGCCATGTAGAGAGAGAGACAGAGAGAAACAGACAGCCATGTAGAGAGACACAGAGAGAAACAGACAGCCATGTAGAGAGAGAGAGATACAGACATCCATGTAGAGAGAGAAACAGACAGCCATGTAGAGAGAGACAGAGAGAAACAGACAGCCATGTAGAGAGACAGAGAGATACAGACAGCCATGTAGAGAGAGACATAGAAATACAGACAGCCATGTAGAGAGACAGGTAGAAACAGACAGCCATGTAGAGAGAGACAGAGAGAAACAGACAGACATGTAGAGAGAGAAACAGACAGCCATGTAGAGAGACAGAGAGAAACAGACAGCCATGTAGAGAGACAGAGAGATACAGACAGCCATGTAGAGAGAGAGAGAAACAGACAGCCATGTAGAGAGAGAGAGAGAAACAGACAGCCATGTAGAGAGAGAGACAGAGAGAAACGGACATCCATGTAGAGAGACAGAGAGAAACAGACAGCCATGTAGAGAGACAGAGAGAAACAGACCGCCATGTAGAGAGACAGAGAGAAACAGACAGCCATGTAGAGAGAGAGAGAAACAGACCGCCATGTAGAGAGACAGAGAGAAACAGACAGCCATGTAGAGAGACAGAGAGAAACATACAGTCATGTAGAGAGAGAGAGAGAAACAGACAGCCATGTAGAGAGAGAGAGAGAAACAGACATCCATGTAGAGAGACAGAGAGAAACAGACAGTCATGTAGAGAGAGAGAAACAGACAGCCATGTAGAGAGAGAGAGAAACAGACCGCCATGTAGAGAGACAGAGAGAAACAGACAGCCATGTAGAGAGACAGAGAGAAAAATACAGCCATGTAGAGAGAGAGAGAGAGAGAGAGAGAGAGAGAGAGAGACAGAGAGGAACAGACAGCCATGTAGAGAGAGAGAGAGAGACAGAGAGAAACAGACATCCATTTAGAGAGAGACAGAGAGAAACAGACAGCCATGTAGTGACAGAGAGAAACAGACAGCCACGTAGAGAGAGAGAGAAACAGACAGCCATGTAGAGAACCAGAGAGAAACAGGCAGCCATGTAGAGAGAGAAAGAGAGACAGAGAGAAACAGACAGCCATGTAGCGACAGAGAGAAACAGACAGCCATGTAGAGAGCCAGAGAGAAACAGGCAGCCATGTAGAGAGAGAGAGAGAGACAGAGAGAAACAGACAGCCATGTAGCGACAGAGAGAAACAGACATCCATGTAGAGAGAGAGAGAGACAGAGAGAAACAGACATCCATGTAGATACAGAGAGAAACAGAAAGCCATGTAGAGAGAGAGAGAAACAGACAGCCATGTAGAGAGCCAGAGAGAAACAGGCAGCCATGAAGAGAGAGAGAGAGAGAGAGAAACAGACAGCCATGTAGAGAGACAGAGAGAAACAGAGAGCCATGTAGAGAGACAGAGAGAAACAGACAGCCATGTAGAGAGAGAGAGAGAGAAACAGACAGCCATGTAGAGAGAGAGAGAGAGAAACAGACAGCCATGTAGAGAGACAGAGAGAAACAGACATACATGTAGAGAGACAGAGAGAAACAGACAGTCATGTAGAGACAGACAGAGAGAAACAGACAGCCATGCAGAGAGACAGAGAGAAACATACAGCCATGTAGAGAGAGAGAGAGAGAGAGAGACAGAGAGGAACAGACAGCCATGTAGAGAGAGACAGAGAGAAACAGACAGCCATGTAGAGACAGACAGAGAGAAACAGACAGCCATGTGGAGAGACAGAGAGAAACAGACAGCCATGTAGAGAGCCAGAGAGAAACAGGCAGCCATGTAGAGAGAGAGAGAGAGACAGAGAGAAACAGACAGCCATGTAGCGACAGAGAGAAACAGACATCCATGTAGAGAGAGAGAGAGACAGAGAGAAACAGACATCCATGTAGAGACAGAGAGAAACAGACAGCCATGTAGCGAGAGAGAGAAACAGACAGCCATGTAGAGAGCCAGAGAGAAACAGGCAGCCATGTAGAGAGAGAGAGAGAGAGAAACAGACAGCCATGTAGAGAGACAGAGAGAAACAGAGAGCCATGTAGAGAGACAGAGAGAAACAGACAGCCATGTAGAGAGAGAGAGAGAAACAGACAGCCGTGTAGAGAGAGAGAGAGAGAAACAGACAGCCATGTAGAGAGACAGAGAGAAACAGACATACATGAAGAGAGACAGAGAGAAACAGACAGTCATGTAGAGACAGACAGAGAGAAACAGACAGCCATGCAGAGAGACAGAGAGAAACATACAGCCATGTAGAGCGAGAGAGAGAGAGAGAGACAGAGAGGAACAGACAGCCATGTAGAGAGAGACAGAGAGAAACAGACAGCCATGTAGAGACAGACAGAGAGAAACAGACAGCCATGTAGAGAGAGAGAGAGAAACAGACAGCCATGTAGAGAGACAGAGAGAAACAGACAGGCATGTAGAGAGAGAGAGAGAGACAGAGAGAAACAAACATCCATGTAGAGACAGAGAGAAACAGACAGCCATGTAGAGAGCCAGATAGAAACAGGCAGCCATGTAGAGAGAGAGACAGAGAGAAACAGAGAGCCATGTAGAGACAGACAGAGAGAAACAGACAGCCATGTAGAGAGAGAGAGAGAAACAGACATCCATGTAGAGAGACAGAGAGAAACAGACAGTCATGTAGAGAGAGAGAAACAGACAGCCATGTAGAGAGAGAGAGAAACAGACTGCCATGTAGAGAGACAGAGAGAAACAGACAGCCATGTAGAGAGACAGAGATAAACATACAGCCATGTAGAGAGAGAGAGAGAAACAGACATACATGTAGAGAGAGACAGAGAGAAACAGACAGCCATGTAGCGACAGAGAGAAACAGACAGCCATGTAGACAGAGAGAGAGAGACAGAGAGAAACAGACATCCATGTAGAGAGAGAGAGAGACAGAGAGAAACAGACATCCATGTAGAGACAGAGAGAAACAGACAGCCACGTAGAGAGAGAGAGAAACAGACAGCCATGTAGAGAGCCAGAGAGAAACAGGCAGCCATGTAGAGAGAGACAGAGAGACAGAGAGAAACAGACAGCCACGTAGCGACAGAGAGAAACAGACAGCCATGTAGAGAGCCAGAGAGAAACAGGTAGCCATGTAGAGAGAGAGAGAGAGACAGAGAGAAACAGACAGCCATGTAGAGAGAGAGAGAAACAGACAGCCATGTAGAGAGCCAGAGAGAAACAGGCAGCCATGTAGAGAGAGAGAGAGAGAGAGAGAGAAACAGACAGCCATGTAGAGAGACAGAGAGAAACAGAGAGCCATGTAGAGAGACAGAGAGAAACAGACAGCCATGTAGAGAGAGAGAGAGAGAAACAGACAGCCATGTAGAGAGAGACAGAGAGACAGAGAGAAACAGACAGCCATGTAGCGACAGAGAGAAACAGACAGCCATGTAGAGAGCCAGAGAGAAACAGGTAGCCATGTAGAGAGAGAGAGAGAGACTGAGAGAAACAGACAGCCATGTAGAGAGAGAGAGAAACAGACAGCCATGTAGAGAGCCAGAGAGAAACAGGCAGCCATGTAGAGAGAGAGAGAGAGAGAGAAACAGACAGCCATGTAGAGAGACAGAGAGAAACAGAGAGCCATGTAGAGAGACAGAGAGAAACAGACAGCCATGTAGAGAGAGAGAGAGAGAAACAGACAGCCATGTAGAGAGAGAGAGAGAGAGAAACAGACAGCCATGTAGAGAGACAGAGAGAAACAGACATCCATGTAGAGAGACAGAGAGAAATAGACAGTCATGTAGAGACAGACAGAGAGAAACAGACAGCCATGCAGAGAGACAGAGAGAAACATACAGCCATGTAGAGAGAGAGAGAGAGAGAGAGAGACAGAGAGGAACAGACAGCCATGTAGAGAGAGAGACAGAGAGAAACAGACATCCATGTAGAGAGAGACAGAGAGAAACAGACAGCCATGTAGAGACAGACAGAGAGAAACAGACAGCCATGTAGAGACAGACAGAGAGAAACAGACAGCCATGTAGAGAGAGAGAGAGAGAGAGACAGAGAGAAACAAACATCCATGTAGAGACAGAGAGAAACAGACAGCCATGTAGAGAGCCAGATAGAAACAGGCAGCCATGTAGAGAGAGAGAGAGAGAAAAACAGACAGCCATGTAGAGAGACAGAGAGAAACAGAGAGCCATGTACAGAGAGACAGAGAGAAACAGACATCCATGTAGAGAGAGAGACAGAGAGAGAAACGGACAGTCATGTAGAGAGACAGAGAGAAAAATGCCATGTAGAGAGACAGAGAGAAACAGACAGCCATGTAGAGAGAGACAGAGAGAGAGAGAAACAGACAGCCATGCAGCGAGAGACAGAGAGAAACAGACAGCCATGTAGACAGACAGAGAGAAACAGACAGCCATTTACAGAGACAGAGAGATAAACAGACAGCCATGTAGAGAGAGACAGAGAGAAACAGACAGCCATGTAGAGAGAGAGGGAGAGAAACAGACATCCATGTAGAGAGAGACAGAGGGAAACAGACAGCCATGTAAGAGAGAGACAGAGAGAAACAGACATCCATGTAGAGAGAGAGACAGAGGGAAACAGACATCCATGTAGAGAGAGAGACAGAGAGAAACAGACAGACATGTAGAGAGACAGAGAGAAACAGAGAGCCATGTAGAGAGAGACAGAGAGAAACAGACAGCCATGTAGAGAGAGAGAGAAACAGACAGCCATGTAGAGAGACAGCGAGAAACAGACATCCATGTAGAGAGAGAGACAGAGAGAGAAACAGACAGTCATGTAAAGAGACAGAGAGAAAAATGCCATGTAGAGAGACAGAGAGAAACAGACAGCCATGTAGAGAGAGACAGAGAGAGAAACAGACAATCATGTAGAGACAGCCAGAGAAACATGGCATGTAGAGAGACAGAGAGAAACAGACAGCCATGCAGCGAGAGACAGAGAGAAACAGACAGCCATGTAGAGAGACAGAGAGAAACAGACAGCCATTTACAGCGACAGAGAGAGAAACAGACAGCCATGTAGAGAGAGACAGAGAGAAACAGACAGCCATGTAGAGAGAGAGAGAGAGAAACAGACATCCATGTAGAGAGAGACAGAGGGAAACAGACAGCCATGTAAGAGAGAGACAGAGAGAAACAGACATCCATGTAGAGAGACAGAGAGAAACAGACATCCATGTAGAGAGAGAGACAGAGAGAAACAGACATACATGTAGAGAGACAGAGAGAAACAGACAGCCATGTAGAGAGAGACAGAGAGAAACAGACAGCCATGTAGAGAGAGAGAGAAACAGACAGCCATGTAGAGAGACAGAGAGAAACAGACATCCATGTAAAGAGAGAGACAGAGGGAAACAGACATCCATGTAGAGAGAGAGAGACAGAGAGAAACAGACAGCCATGTAGAGAGAGAGAGAAACAGATATCCATGTAGAGAGAGAGACAGAGAGAAACAGACAGCCATGTAGAGAGAGAGACAGAGAGAAACAGACATCCATGTAGAGAGAGAGACAGGGAGAAACAGACAGCCATGTAGAGAGAGAGACAGAGAGAAACAGACAGCCATGTAGAGACAGACAGAGATAAACAGACAAGCCTCCCACAACATGCTCCTCTCTACATTCCCCCACCACATCCTCCCTTCAAATCCTCCCTCCACATCCTCCTCTCCACATCCTCCCTCCACATCCTCCTCACCACATCCTCATCTCCACATCCTCCTCTTCACATCCTCACTCCATTTCCTCCTCTCCACATCCTACCTCCAGATCCTCCTCACCACATCCTCTTCTCCACATCCTCCTCTCCAAATCCTCCCTCCACATCCTCTTCTCCACATCCTCCTCACCACATCCTCCCTCCACATTCTCCCTCCACATCCTCCCTACACATCCTCACTCCACATCCTTCTCACCACATCCTCTTCTCCACATCCTCCCACCACATCCTCCTCTCCACATCCTCCCTCCACATCCTCCTCTCCACATCCTCTTCTCCACATCCTCCTGACCACATCCTACTCACCACATCCTCCTCTACACATCCTCTTCTCCACATCCTCCCTCCACATCCTCCTCTCCACATCCTCCCTCCACAATCTCCCTCCACATCCTCCTCTTCACATCCTCCTCACCACATCCTCATCTCTACATCCTCATCTTCACATCCTCACTCCATATCCTCCTCTCCACATCCTACCTCCAGATCCTCCTCACCACATCCTCTTCTCCACATCCTCCTCTCCAAATCCTCCCTCCACATCCTCTTCTCCACATCCTCCTCACCACATCCTCCTCTCCACATCCTCCCAACACATTCTCCCTCAACATCCTCCTCTCCACATACACTTCTCCACATCCTCCATCCACATCTTCCTCACCACATCCTCCTCACCACATCCTCCCTCCACATTCTCCCTCCACATCCTCCCTACACATCCTCCCTACACATCCTCACTCCACATCCTTCTCACCACATCCTCTTCTCCACATCCTCCCACCACATCCTCCTCTCCACATCCTCCCTCCACATCCTCCTCTCCACATCATCTTCTCCACATCCTCCTGACCACATCCTACTCACCACATCCACCTCTCCACATCCTCCTCACCACATCCTCCTCACCACATCCTCCTCTCCACATCCTCCTCACCACTTCCTCCTCTCCACATCCTCCCTCCACATTCTCCATTTCACATTCTCCCCCCACATCCTCCTCTCCAAATCCTCCCTCCACATCCTCCTCTCAACATCCTCCCTCCACATCCTCCTTTCCACATCCTCCCTCCACATCCTCCTCAACACATCCTTTTCTCCACATCCTCCTCACCACATCCTCCTCTCCACATCCTCCTCTCCACATCCTCTTCTCCACATCCTCCCTCCACATCCTCCTCTCCACATCCTCCCTCCACAATTTCCATCCACATCCTCCTCTTCACATCCTCCTCACCACATCCTCATCTCCACATCATCCTCTTCACATCCTCACTCCATATCCTCCTCTCCACATCCTACCTCCAGATCCTCCTCACCACATCCTCTTCTCCACATCCTCCTCTCCAAATCCTCCCTCCACATCCTCTTCTCCACATCCTCCTCACCACATCCTCCCAACACATTCTCCCTCAACATCCTCCTCTCCACATACACTTCTCCACATCCTCCCTCCACATCCTCCTCACCACATCCTCCCTCCACATTCTCCCTCCACATCCTCTCTACACATCCTCACTCCACATCCTTCTCACCACATCCTCTTCTCCACATCCTCCCACCACATCCTCCTCTCCACATCCTCCCTCCACATCCTCCTCTCCACATCCTCTTCTCCACATCATCCTGACCACATCCTACTCACCACATCCTCCTCTCCACATCCACCTCTCCACATCCTCCTCACCACATCCTCCTCTCCACATCCTCCTCACCACTTCCTCCTCTCCACATCCTCCCTCCACATTCTCTATTTCACATCCTCCCCCCACATCCTCCTCTCCAAATCCTCCCTCCACATCCTCCTCTCAACATCCTCCCTCCACATCCTCCTTTCCACATCCTCCCTCCACCTCCTCCTCAACACATCCTTTTCTCCACATCCTCCTCACCACATCCTTCTCACCACATCCTCCTCTCCACATCCTCCTCTCCACATTCTCTTCTCCACATCCTCCCTCCACATCCTCCTCCCCACATTCTCCATCCACATCCTCCCTCCACATCTTCTCTCTACATCCTCCTCTCCACATTCTCCTCTCCACATCCTCCCTCACATCCTCCCTCCACATCCTCCTCTCCACATCCTCCCTCCACATCCTCCTCTCCACATCCTTCTCACCACATCCTCCTCTCCACATCCTCCTCTCCACATCCTTTTCTCCACATCCTCCTCACCACATCCTTCTCACCACATCTTCTCTCTACATCCTCCTCTCCACATTCTCCTCTCCACATCCTCCCTCACATCCTCCCTCCACATCCTCCTCTCCACATCCTCCCTCCACATCCTCCTCTCCACATCCTCCCTCCACATCCTCCTCAACACATCCTCTTCTCCACACCCACCTCACCACATCCTCCTCTCCACATCCTCCTCTCCACATCTTTCCTCAACATCCTCTTCACCACATCCTCCTCACCACATCCTCCTTACCATATCCTCCTCACATCCCCCTCCACATCCTCCTCTCCACATCCTCTTCACCACATCCTCCTCACCACATCCTCCTTCAACATCCTCCTCACTACATCCTCCTCACCATATCCTCCTCTTCACTTCCCCCTCACATCTTCCTCTACACATCCTCCTTCAACATCCTCTTCACCACATCCTCCTCTCCACATCCTCCTCAACACATCATTTTCTCCACATCCTCCTCACCACATCCTCCTCTCCACATCCTCCTCAACACATCATTTTCCCCACATCCTCCCTCCACATCCTCCACACCACATTCTCCATCCACATTCTCCCTCCTCATCTTCTCTCTACATCCTCCTCTCCACATTCTACTCTCCACATCCTCCCTCCACATCCTCCTCTCCACATCCTCCCTCCACATCCTCCTCTCCACATCCTCCCTCCACATCCTCCTCAACACATCCTCTTCTCCACACCCACCTCACCACATCCTCCTCTCCACATCCTCATCTCCACATCTTCCCTCCACATCCTCTTCACCACATTCTCCATCCACATCCTCCCTCCACACCTTCTCTCTACATCCTCCCTCCACATCCTCCTCACCACATCCTCCTCTCTACATCTTCCCTACACATCCTCCTCTCCACATCCTCCCTCCACATCCTCTTCTCCACATCCTACTCACCACATCCTGCTCTCCACATCCTCTTCTCCACATTCTCCCTCCACATCCTCCTCTCCACATCCTCCCTCCACATCCTCCTCACCACATCTTCCCTCCACATCCTCTTCTCCACATCCTCCTCACCACATCCTGCCTACACATCCTCTCCAGATTCTCCCTCAACATCATCCCTCCACATCCTCCTCTCCACATCCTCCTCTCCACATCCTACCTCCACATCCTCCTCACCACATCCTCTTCTCCACATCCTCCTCACCACATCCTGACTCCACATCCTCCTCTCCAGATTCTCCATCAACATCCTCCTCACCACATCCTCCTCACCACATCCTCTTCTCCACATCCTCCTCACCACATCCTCCCTCCACATCCTCTTCTCCACATCCTCCTCACCACATCCTCCCTCCACATCCTCCTCACCACATCCTGCCTACACATCCTCTCCAGATTCTCCCTCAACATCCTCCTCTTCACATCCTCCCTCCACATCCTCCTCTCCACATCCTACCCCCACATCCTCCTCACCACATCCTCTTCTCCACATCCTCCTCACCACATCCTCCATACACATCCTCTTCTCCACATCCTCCTCACCACATCCTGCCTCCACATCCTCCTCTCCAGATTCTCCCTCCACAATCTCCCTCCACATCCTACCTCCACATCCTCATCACCACATCCTCTTCTACTCATACTCCTCACCACATCCTTATCTCCACATCCTCCTCTCCACATTCTCCTCTCCACATCCTCGTCTGCACATCCTCCTCACCACATCCTCATCTCCACATCGTCCTCTCCACATTCTCCTCTCCACATCCTCCTCTCCACATCCTCCTCTCCACATCCTCCCTCCACACCCTCCTCATCCTCCCTCCACATCCTCCTCACCACATCCTCCTCACCACATCCTCCCTACACATCCTCCTCTCCACATCCTCCTCACCACATCCTCATCTCCACATCCTCCTCTCCACATTCTCCTCTCCACATCCTCGTCTACACATCCTCCTCACCACATCCTCATCTCCACATCCTCCTCACCACATCTCCCCTCCACATCCTCTTCTCCACATCCTCCTCACCACATCCTCCCTCCACATCCTCCTCACCACATCCTGCCTACACATCCTCTCCAGATTCTCCCTCAACATCATCCCTCCACATCCTCCTCTCCACATCCTACCTCCACACCCTCCTCACCACATCCTCTTCTCCACATCCTCCTCACCACATCCTGCCTCCACATCCTCCTCTCCAGATTCTCCATCAACATCCTCCTCACCACATCCTTCTCACCACATCCTCCTCACCACATCCTCTTCTCCACATCCTCCTCACCACATCCTCCTCTCCACATCAACCTCACCACATCCTCTTCCCCACATCCTCATCTCCACATATTCCCTCCACCTCCTCCTCTCCACATCCTCCCTCCAAATCCTCCTCACCACATCCTACTCTCCACATCTTCCCTCCACATCCTCCTCACCACATCTCCCTCCACATCCTCCTCTCCACATCCTACCTCCACTTCCTCCTCACCACATCTTCCCTCCACATCCTCCTCACCACATCTTCCCTCCACATCCTCCTCACCACATCCTCTTCTCAACATCCTCCTCACCACATCCTCCTCACCACATCCTCCTCTCCACATCCTCCTCAACACATCCTCCCTCCACAGCCTCCTCTCCACATCCTCCCTCCACATCCTCCCTCCACACCCTCCTCTTCACATCCTCCTTCCACATCCTCTTCTCCACATCCTCCCTCCACATCCTCCTCTCCACATCCTCCTCTCTACATCCTCCTCTCCACATCTTCCCTACACATCCTCCTCTCCACATCCTCCCTACACATCCTCTTCCACACATCCTACTCTCAACATCATACCTCCACATCCTCCTCACCACATCCTCATCTCCACAACCTCCTCTCCACATCTTCCCTCCACATCCCCCTCTCCACATCCTCCCTCCACATCCTCCTCTCCACATCCTCCCTCCAAATCCTCCTCACCACTTCCTCCTCTCCACATCTTCCCTCCACATCCTCCTCACCACATCTCCCTCCACATCCTCCTCTCCACATCCTACCTCCACTTCCTCCTCACCACATCTTCCCTCCACATCCTCCTCACCACATCTTCCCTCCACATCCTCCTCACCACATCCTCTTCTCCACATCCTCCTCACCACATCCTCCTCTCCACATCCTCCTCTCCACATCCTCCTCAACACATCCTCCCTCCACAGCCTCCTCTCCACATCCTCCCTCCACATCCTCCCACCACATCCTCCTCACCACATCCTCTTCTCCACATCCTCCTCACCACATCCTCCTCTCCACATCCTCCTCTCCACATCAACCTCGCCACATCCTCTTCACCACATCCTCCTATCCACATTCTCCTCTCCACATCCTCCCTCCACATCCTCCTCTCCACATCCTACCTCCACATCCTCCTCACCACATCCTCTTCTCCACATCCTCCTCACCACATCCTGACTCCACATCCTCCTCTCCAGATTCTCCATCAACATCCTCCTCACCACATCCTCCTCACCACATCCTCTTCTCCACATCCTCCTCACCACATCCTCCCTCCACATCCTCTTCTCCACATCCTCCTCACCACATCCTCCCTCCACATCCTCCTCACCACATCCTGCCTACACATCCTCTCCAGATTCTCCCTCAACATCCTCCTCTTCACATCCTCCCTCCACATCCTCCTCTCCACATCCTACCCCCACATCCTCCTCACCACATCCTCTTCTCTCCATCCTCCTCACCACATCCTCCATACACATTCTCTTCTCCACATCCTCCTCACCACATCCTGCCTCCACATCCTCCTCTCCAGATTCTCCCTCCACAATCTCCCTCCACATCCTACCTCCACATCCTCATCACCACATCCTCTTCTACTCATCCTCCTCACCACATCCTTATCTCCATATCCTCCTCTCCACATTCTCCTCTCCACATCCTCGTCTACACATCCTCCTCACCACATCCTCATCTCCACATCCTCCTCTCCACATCCTCCTCTCCACATCCTCCTCTCCACATCCTCCCTCCACACCCTCCTCATCCTCCCTCCACATCCTCCTCACCACATCCTCCTCACCACATTCTCCCTACACATCCTCCTCTCCACATCCTCCTCACCACATCCTCATCTCCACATCCTCCTCTCCACATTCTCCTCTCCACATCCTCGTCTACACATCCTCCTCACCACATCCTCATCTCCACATCCTCCTCACCACATCTCCCCTCCACATTCTCTTCTCCACATCCTCCTCACCACATCCTCCCTCCACATCCTCCTCACCACATCCTGCCTACACATCCTCTCCAGATTCTCCCTCAACATCATCCCTCCACATCCTCCTCTCCACATCCTACCTCCACACCCTCCTCACCACATCCTCTTCTCCACATTCTCCTCACCACATCCTGCCTCCACATCCTCCTCTCCAGATTCTCCATCAACATCCTCCTCACCACATCCTTCTCACCACATCCTCCTCACCACATCCTCTTCTCCACATCCTCCTCACCACATCCTCCTCTCCACATCAACCTCACCACATCCTCTTCCCCACATCCTCATCTCCACATATTCCCTCCACCTCCTCCTCTCCACATTCTCCTCTCCACATCCTCCTCTCCACATCCTCCTCTCCACATCCTCCCTCCAAATCCTCCTCACCACATCCTACTCTCCACATCTTCCCTCCACATCCTCCGCACCACATCTCCCTCCACATCCTCCTCTCCACATCCTACCTCCACTTCCTCCTCACCACATCTTCCCTCCACATCCTCCTCACCACATCTTCCCTCCACATCCTCCTCACCACATCCTCTTCTCCACATCCTCCTCACCACATCCTCCTCTCCACATCATCCTCTCCACATCCTCCTCAACACATCCTCCCTCCACATCCTCCTCTCCACATCCTACCTCCACTTCCTCCTCACCACATCTTCCCTCCACATCCTCCTCACCACATCTTCCCTCCACATCCTCCTCACCACATCCTCTTCTCCACATCCTCCTCACCACATCCTCCTCTCCACATCATCCTCTCCACATCCTCCTCAACACATCCTCCCTCCACAGCCTCCTCTCCACATCCTCCCTCCACATCCTCCCTCCACACCCTCCTCTTCACATCCTCCTTCCACATCCTCTTCTCCACATCCTCCCTCCACATCCTCCTCTCCACATCCTCCTCTCCACATCCTCCCTCCACACCCTCCTCATCCTCCCTCCACATCCTCCTCACCACATCCTCCTCACCACATTCTCCCTACACATCCTCCTCTCCACATCCTCCTCACCACATCCTCATCTCCACATCCTCCTCTCCACATTCTCCTCTCCACATCCTCGTCTACACATCCTCCTCACCACATCCTCATCTCCACATCCTCCTCACCACATCTCCCCTCCACATCCTCTTCTCCACATCCTCCTCACCACATCCTCCCTCCACATCCTCCTCACCACATCCTGCCTACACATCCTCTCCAGATTCTCCCTCAACATCATCCCTCCACATCCTCCTCTCCACATCCTACCTCCACACCCTCCTCACCACATCCTCTTCTCCACATCCTCCTCACCACATCCTGCCTCCACATCCTCCTCTCCAGATTCTCCATCAACATCCTCCTCACCACATCCTTCTCACCACATCCTCCTCACCACATCCTCTTCTCCACATCCTCCTCACCACATCCTCCTCTCCACATCAACCTCACCACATCCTCTTCCCCACATCCTCATCTCCACATATTCCCTCCACCTCCTCCTCTCCACATTCTCCTCTCAACATCCTCCTCTCCACATCCTCCTCTCCACATCCTCCCTCCAAATCCTCCTCACCACATCCTACTCTCCACATCTTCCCTCCACATCCTCCGCACCACATCTCCCTCCACATCCTCCTCTCCACATCCTACCTCCACTTCCTCCTCACCACATCTTCCCTCCACATCCTCCTCACCACATCTTCCCTCCACATCCTCCTCACCACATCCTCTTCTCCACATCCTCCTCACCACATCCTCCTCTCCACATCCTCCTCTCCACATCCTCCTCAACACATCCTCCCTCCACAGCCTCCTCTCCACATCCTCCCTCCACATCCTCCCTCCACACCCTCCTCTTCACATCCTCCTTCCACATCCTCTTCTCCACATCCTCCCTCCACATCCTCCTCTCCACATCCTCCTCTCTACATCCTCCTCTCCACATCTTCCCTACACATCCTCCTCTCCACATCCTCCCTACACATCCTCTTCTCCACATCCTACTCTCCACATCATACCTCCACATCCTCCTCACCACATCCTCATCTCCACAACCTCCTCTCCACATCTTCCCTCCACATCCTCCTCTCCATATCCTCCCTCCACATCCTCCTCTCCACATCCTCCCTCCAAATCCTCCTCACCACTTCCTCCTCTCCACATCCTACCTCCACTTCCTCCTCACCACATCTTCCCTCCACATCCTCCTCACCACATCTTCCCTCCACATCCTCCTCACCACATCCTCTTCTCCACATCCTCCTCACCACATCCTCCTCTCCACATCCTCCTCTCCACATCCTCCTCAACACATCCTCCCTCCACAGCCTCCTCTCCACATCCTCCCTCCACATCCTCCCACCACATCCTCCTCACCACATCCTCTTCTCCACATCCTCCTCACCACATCCTCCTCTCCACATCCTCCTCTCCACATCAACCTCGCCACATCCTCTTCACCACATCCTCCTATCCACATTCTCCTCTCCACATCCTCCCTCCACATCCTCCTCTCCACATCCTCCTCTCCACATCCTACCTCCACATCCTCCTCACCACATCTTCCCACCACATCTTTCTCACCACATCCTCCCTCCAAATCCTCCCTCCACAATCTCCCTCCACATCCTCCGCTCCACATCCAACTCCACATCCTCCTCTACACATCCTCCCTCCACATCCTCCTTCCACATCCTCTTCTCCACATCCTCCTCACCACATCCTCCCTCCACATCCTCCTCTCCACATCAACCTCGCCACATCCTCTATACCACATCCTCCTCTCCACATTCTCCTCTCCACATCCTCCCTCCACATCCTCCTCTCCACATCCTCCTCTCCACATCCTACCTCCACATCCTCCTCACCACATCTTCCCACCACATCCTCCTCACCACATCCTCCCTCCACATCCTCCGTCCACATCCTCATCTCCAAATCCTCCCTCCACAATCTCCCTCCACATCCTCCTCTCTACATCCTCCCTCAACATCCTCCTCACCACATCCTCCTCTCCACAGCCTCCTCTCCACAGCCTCCTTTCCACATCCTCCCTCTACATCCTCCTCACAACATCCTCCTCTCCACGTTCTCCTCACCACATCCTCCTCTCCACATCCTCCTCTCCACATCAACCTCGCCACATCCTCTTCACCACATCCTCCTATCCACATTCTCCTCTCCACATCCTCCCTCCACATCCTCCTCTCCACATCCTCCTCTCCACATCCTACCTCCAAATCCTCCTCACCACATCTTCCCACCACATCCTTCTCACCACATCCTCCCTCCAAATCCTCCCTCCACAATCTCCCTCCACATCCTCCGCTCCACATCCAACTCCACATCCTCCTCTACACATCCTCCCTCCACATCCTCCTTCCACATCCTCTTCTCCACATCCTCCTCACCACATCCTCCCTCCACATCCTCCTCTCCACATCAACCTCGCCACATCCTCTATACCACATCCTCCTCTCCACATTCTCCTCTCCACATCCTCCCTCCACATCCTCCTCTCCACATCCTACTCTCCACATCCTACCTCCACATCCTCCTCACCACATCTTCCCACCACATCCTCCTCACCACATCCTCCCTCCACATCCTCCGTCCACATCCTCATCTCCAAATCCTCCCTCCACAATCTCCCTCCACATCCTCCTCTCTACATCCTCCCTCAACATCCTCCTCACCACATCCTCCTCTCCACAGCCTCCTCTCCACAGCCTCCTTTCCACATCCTCCCTCTACATCCTCCTCACAACATCCTCCTCTCCACGTTCTCCTCTCCACATCCTCCTCTCCACAGCCTCCTCCCCACATCCTCCCTCTACATCCTCCTCATCACATCCTCCTCTGCACATTCTCCTCTCCACATCCTCCTCTCCACATCCTCCCTCCACATCCTCCTCTCCACATCCTCCCTCCACAATCTCCCTCCACATCCTCCTCTCCACATGCTACCTCCACATCCTCCTCACCACATCCTCTTCTCTACATCCTCCTCACCACATCCTCCTCTCCACATCCTCCCTCCACTTCCTCCTCACCACATCCTCCTCACCACATCCTCTTCTCCACATCCTCCTCACCACATCCTCTTCTCCACAGCCTCTTCTCCACATCCTCCCTCTACATCCTCCTCACCACATCCTCCTCTCCACATTCCCCTCTCCACATCCTCCTCTCCACAGCCTCCTCTCCACAGCCTCCTCCCCACATCCTCCTCTCCACATCCTCCTCTCCACAGCCTCCTCTCCACATCCTACCTCCACATCCTCTTCTCCACATCCTCCCTCCACATTCTCCTCAGCACATTCTCCCTCCACATCCTCCTCTACACATCTTCCCTCCACATCCTCCTCACCACATCTTCCCTCCACATCCTCCTCACCACATCCTCCCTCCACATCCTCCCTCCACATCCTCCTCTCCACATCCTCCCTCCAAATACTCCTCTCCACATCCTACCTCCACATCCTCATCTCCGCATCCTCCTCTCCACATCCTCCCTCCACATCCTTCCTCCACATCATCCCTCCACATCCTCTCTCCATATCCTCTTCTCCACATCCTCCTCACCACATCCTCCTCTCCACAGCCTCCTCTCTACATCCTCCCTCAACATCCTCCTCACCACATCCTCTTCTCCACATCCTCCTCACCACATCCTCCTCTCCACATCCTCCTCTCCACAGCCTCCTTTCCACATCCTCCCTCTACATCCTCCTCACAACATCCTCCTCTCCACGTTCTCCTCTCCACATCCTCCTCTCCACAGCCTCCTCCCGACATCCTCCCTCTACATCCTCCTCATCACATCCTCCTCTGCACATTCTCCACTCCACATCTTCCTCTCCACATCCTCCCTCCACATCCTCCTCTCCACATCCTCCTCTCCACATCCTCCCTCCACAATCTCCCTCCACATCCTCCTCTCCACATCCTACCTCCACATCCTCCTCACCACATCCTCTTCTCCACATCCTCCTCACCACATCCTCCTCTCCACATCCTCCTCTCCACAGCCTCCTCTCCACATCCTCCCTCTACATCCTCACCACATCCTCTTCTCCACATCCTCCCTCCACATTCTCCTCTACACATCCCCCCTCCACATCCTCCTCATCACATCCTCCTCACCACATCCTCTTCTCCAAATCCTCCTCACCACATCCTCCTCTCCACATCCTCTCCACATCCTCCCTCTACATCCTCACCACATCATCTTCTCCACATCCTCCCTCCACATCCTCCTCACCACATCCTCCTCACCACATTCTCCCTCCACATCCTCCCTCCACATCCTTCTCACCACATTCTCCCTCCACATCCTCTTCCCACATCCTCCCACCACATCCTCCCTCCACATCCTCCTTCCACATCCTCCTTCCACACCCTCCTCACCACATCCTCTTCTCCACATCCTCCTCACCATATCCTCCTCTCCACATCCTCCTCTCCACATCGTCCTCTCCACTTCCTCCTCACCACATCCTCCTCACCACAACCTCCCTCCACATTCTCCCTCCACATCCTCCCTCCATATCCTCCCTCTACATCTTCCCTCCACATCCTCTCCTTCACATCCTAAATCCACATCCTCCTCACCACATCCTCTTCTCCAAAGCCTCTTCTCCACATCCTCCCTCTGCATCCTCCTCACCACATCCTCCTCTCCACATTCCCCTCTCCACATCCTCCTCCCCACATCCTCCCTCTACATCCTCCTCATCACATCCTCCTCTCCACATTCTCCTCTCCACATCCTCCTCTCCACATCCTCCTCTCCACATCCTCCTCTCCACAGCCTCCTTTCCACATCCTCCCTCTACATCCTCCTCACAACATCCTCCTCTCCACGTTCTCCTCTCCACATCCTCCTCTCCACAGCCTCCTCCCCACATCCTCCCTCTACATCCTCCTCATCACATCCTCCTCTGCACATTCTCCTCTCCACATCCTCCTCTCCACATGCTCCTCTCCACTTCCTCCTCACCACATACTCCTCACCACATTCTCCCTCCACATCCTCCTCACCACAACCTCCCTCCACATTCTCCCTCCACATCCTCCCTCCATATCCTCCCTCTACATCTTCCCTCCACATCCTCTCCTTCACATCCTAACTCCACATCCTCCTCACCAAATCCTCTTCTCCAAAGCCTCTTCTCCACATCCTCCCTCTGCATCCTCCTCACCACATCCTCCTCTCCACATTCCCCTCTCCACATCCTCTTCTCCACATCCTCCTCTCCACAGCCTCCTCCCCACATCCTCCCTCTACATCCTCCTCATCACATCCTCCTCTCCACATTCTCCTCTCCACATCCTCCTCTCCACATCCTCCTCTCCACATCCTCCTCTCCACATCCTCCCTCCACATCCTCCTGACCACATCCTCCCTCCACATCCTCCCTCCACATCCTCCCTCCACTTCCTCCTCACCACATACTCCTCACCACATTCTCCCTCCACATCCTCCTAACCACATCCTCCCTCCACATCCTCCCTCCACATCATCCCTCCACATCCTCCCTCCACATCCTCTTCTTCACATCCTAACTCCACATCCTCCCTACACATCCTCCTCACCACAACCTCCCTCCACATCCTCCCTCCACATCCTCCCTCCACATCCTCCCTCCACATCCTCTTCTTCACATCCTAACTCCACATCCTCCCTCCACTTCCTCCTCACCACAGTCTCCCTCCACATCCTCCTCACCACATCCTCCCTCCACATCCTCCCTCCACATCCTCCCTCTACATCCTCTTCTTCACATCCTAACTCCACATCCTCCTCACCACATTCTCCCTCCACATCCTCCTCACCACATCCTCCCTCCACATCCTCCTCACCACATCCTCCTCACCACATTCTCCCTCCACATCCTCCCTCCACATCCTTCTCACCACATTCTCCCTCCACATCCTCTTCCCACATCCTCCCACCACATCCTCCCTCCACATCCTCCTTCCACATCCTCCTTCCACACCCTCCTCACCACATCCTCTTCTCCACATCCTCCTCACCATATCCTCCTCTCCACATCCTCCTCTCCACATCGTCCTCTCCACTTCCTCCTCACCACATTCTCCCTCCACATCCTCCTCACCACAACCTCCCTCCACATTCTCCCTCCACATCCTCCCTCCATATCCTCCCTCTACATCTTCCCTCCACATCCTCTCCTTCACATCCTAACTCCACATCCTCCTCACCACATCCTCTTCTCCAAAGCCTCTTCTCCACATCCTCCCTCTGCATCCTCCTCTCCACATTCCCCTCTCCACATCCTCCTCCCCACATCCTCCCTCTACATCCTCCTCATCACATCCTCCTCTCCACATTCTCCTCTCCACATCCTCCTCTCCACATCCTCCTCTCCACATCCTCCTCTCCACATCCTCCTCTCCACAGCCTCCTTTCCACATCCTCCCTCTACATCCTCCTCACAACATCCTCCTCTCCACGTTCTCCTCTCCACATCCTCCTCTCCACAGCCTCCTCCCCACATCCTCCCTCTACATCCTCCTCATCACATCCTCCTCTGCACATTCTCCTCTCCACATCCTCCTCTCCACATGCTCCTCTCCACTTCCTCCTCACCACATACTCCTCACCACATTCTCCCTCCACATCCTCCTCACCACAACCTCCCTCCACATTCTCCCTCCACATCCTCCCTCCATATCCTCCCTCTACATCTTCCCTCCACATCCTCTCCTTCACATCCTAACTCCACATCCTCCTCACCAAATCCTCTTCTCCAAAGCCTCTTCTCCACATCCTCCCTCTGCATCCTCCTCACCACATCCTCCTCTCCACATTCCCCTCTCCACATCCTCTTCTCCACATCCTCCTCTCCACAGCCTCCTCCCCACATCCTCCCTCTACATCCTCCTCATCACATCCTCCTCTCCACATTCTCCTCTCCACATCCTCCTCTCCACATCCTCCTCTCCACATCCTCCTCTCCACATCCTCCCTCCACATCCTCCTGACCACATCCTCCCTCCACATCCTCCCTCCACATCCTCCCTCCACTTCCTCCTCACCACATACTCCTCACCACATTCTCCCTCCACATCCTCCTAACCACATCCTCCCTCCACATCCTCCCTCCACATCCTCCCTCCACATCCTCTTCTTCACATCCTAACTCCACATCCTCCCTACACATCCTCCTCACCACAACCTCCCTCCACATCCTCCCTCCACATCCTCCCTCCACATCCTCCCTCCACATCCTCTTCTTCACATCCTAACTCCACATCCTCCCTCCACTTCCTCCTCACCACAGTCTCCCTCCAGATCCTCCTCACCACATCCTCCCTCCACATCCTCCCTCCACATCCTCCCTCTACATCCTCTTCTTCACATCCTAACTCCACATCCTCCTCACCACATTCTCCCTCCACATCCTCCTCACCACATCCTCCCTCCACATCCTCCCTCTACATCTTCCCTCCACATCCTCTTCTTCACATCCTAACTCCACATCCTCCTCACCACATCCTCCTCTCCACATCCTTCCTCCACAGCCTCCTCTCCACATCCTCCCTCCACATCCTCCTCTCCACATCCTCCCTCCACAATCTCCCTGCACATCCTCCTCTCCACATCCTCCTCTCCACATCCTCCTCAACACATCCTCCCTCCACATTCTTCCTCCACAGCCTCCTCTCCACATCCTCCTCAACACATCCTCCCTCCACATCCTTCCTCCACAGCCTCCTCTCCACATCCTCCTCACCACATCCTCTTCTCCACATCCTCCTCACCACATCCTCCTCTCCACATCCTCCTCTCCACATCGTCCCTCTACATCCTCACCACATCTTCTTCTCCACATCCTCCCTCCACATCCTCCTCACCACATCCTCCTCACCACATTCTCCCTCCACATTCTCCCTCTACATCTTCCCTCCACATCCTCTTTTCACATCCTAACTCCACATCCTCCTCTCCACATTCCCCTCTCCACATCCTCTTCTCCACATCCTCCTCTCCACAGCCTCCTCCCCACATCCTCCCTCTACATCCTCCTCATCACATCCTCCTCTCCACATCCTCCTCTCCACATCCTCCCTCCACATCCTCCTCTCCACATCCTCCTCTCCACATCCTCCCTCCACATCCTCCTCACCACATCCTCCCTCCACATCCTCCTCACCACATCCTCCTCTCCACATCCTCCCTCCACATCCTCCTTCCACATCCTCCTCAACACATCCTCTTCTCCACATCCTCCTCATCACATCCTCCTCTCCACATCCTCCCTCCACATCCTCCCTCTACATCCTCCTCATCACATCCTCCTCACCACATCCTCCCTCCACATCCTCCCTCCACATCCTCCTCTCCACATCCTCCCTCCACATCCTCCTGACCACATCCTCCCTCCACATCCTCCCTCCACATCCTCCCTCCACTTCCTCCTCACCACATACTCCTCACCACATTCTCCCTCCACATCCTCCTAACCACATCCTCCCTCCACATCCTCCCTCCACATCCTCCCTCCACATCCTCTTCTTCACATCCTAACTCCACATCCTCCTCACCACATTCTCCCTACACATCCTCCTCACCACAACCTCCCTCCACATTCTCCCTCCACATCCTCCCTCCACATCCTCTTCTCCACATCCTCCTCTCCACAGCCTCCTCCCCACATCCTCCCTCTACATCCTCCTCATCACATCCTCCTCTCCACATCCTCCTCTCCACATCCTCCCTCCACATCCTCCTCTCCACATCCTCCCTCCACATCCTCCTCACCACATCCTCCCTCCACATCCTCCTCACCACATCCTCCTCTCCACATCCTCCCTCCACATCCTCCTTCCACATCATCCTCAACACATCCTCTTCTCCACATCCTCCTCATCACATCCTCCTCTCCACATCCTCCCTCCACATCCTCCCTCTACATCCTCCTCATCACATCCTCCTCACCACATCCTCCCTCCACATCCTCCCTCCACATCCTCCTCTCCACATCCTCCCTCCACATCCCCCTGACCACATCCTCCCTCCACATCCTCCCTCCACTTCCTCCTCACCACATCCTCCTCACCACATTCTCCCTCCACATCCTCCTAACCACATCCTCCCTCCACATCCTCCCTCCACATCCTCCCTCCACATCCTCCCTCCACATCATCTTCTTCACATCCTAACTCCACATCCTCCTCACCACATTCTCCCTACACATCCTCCTCACCACAACCTCCCTCCACATTCTCCCTCCATATCCTCCCTCCACATCCTCCCTCTACATCTTCCCTCCATATCCTCTTCTTCACATCCTAACTCCACATCCTCACCACATCCTCCTCTCCACATCCTCCTCTCCACATTCCCCTCTCTATATCCTCTTCTCCACATCCTCCTCTCCACAGCCTCCTCCCCACATCTTCCCTCTACATCCTCCTCATCACATCCTCCTCTCCACATTATCCTCTCCACATCCTCCTCTCCACATCCTCCCTCCACATCCTCCTCTCCACATCCTCCCTCCACATCCTCCTCACCACATCCTCCTCTCCACATCCTCCCTCCACATCCTCCTCAACACATCCTCTTCTCCACATCCTCCTCATCACATCCTCCCTCCACATCCTCCTCTCCACATCCTCCCTCCACACCCTCCTCGCCACATTCTCCCTCCACATCCTCCTCTCCACATCCTCCCTCTACATCCTCCTCATCACATCCTCCTCACCACATCCTCCCTCCACATCCTCCCTCCACATCCTCCTCTCCACATCCTCCCTCCACAATCTCCCTCCACATCCTCCTCTCCACATCCTACCTCCACATCCTCCTCACCACATCTTCTTCTGCACATCCTCCTCTCCACATCCTCCTCAAAACATCCTCCCTCCACATCCTTCCTCCACAGCCTCCTCTCCACATCCTCCTCTCCACATCCTCCTCAACACATCCTCCCTCCACATCCTTCCTCCACAGCCTCCTCTCCACATCCTCCCTCCACATCCTCCCTCCACATCCTCCCTCCACTTCCTCCTCACCACAGTCTCCCTCCACATCCTCCTCACCACATCCTCCCTCCACATCCTCCCTCCACATCCTCCCTCTACATCCTCTTCTTCACATCCTAACTCCACATCCTCCTCACCACATTCTCCCTCCACATCCTCCTCACCACATCCTCCCTCCACATCCTCCCTCTACATCTTCCCTCCACATCCTCTTCTTCACATCCTAACTCCACATCCTCTTTACCACATCCTCCTCTCCACATCCTTCCTCCACAGCCTCCTCTCCACATCCTCCCTCCACATCCTCCTCTCCACATCTTCCCTCCACAATCTCCCTGCACATCCTCCTCTCCACATCCTCCTCTCCACATCCTCCTCAACACATCCTCCCTCCACATCCTTCCTCCACAGCCTCCTCTCCACATCCCCCTCAACACATCCTCCCTCCACATCCTTCCTCCACAGCCTCCTCTCCACATCCTCCTCACCACATCCTCTTCTCCACATCCTCCTCACCACATCCTCCTCTCCACATCCTCCTCTCCACATCCTCCCTCTACATCCTCACCACATCTTCTTCTCCACATCCTCCCTCCACATCCTCCTCACCACATCCTCCTCACCACATTCTCCCTCCACATTCTCCCTCTACATCTTCCATCCACATCCTCTTCTTCACATCCTAACTCCACATCCTCCTCTCCACATTCCCCTCTCCACATCCTCTTCTCCACATCCTCCTCTCCACAGCCTCCTCCCCACATCCTCCCTCTACATCCTCCTCATCACATCCTCCTCTCCACATCCTCCTCTCCACATCCTCCCTCCACATCCTCCTCTCCACATCCTCCCTCCACATCCTCCTCACCACATCCTCCCTCCACATCCTCCTCACCACATCCTCCTCTCCACATCCTCCCTCCACATCCTCCTTCCACATCCTCTTCTCCACATCCTCCTCATCACATCCTCCTCTCCACATCCTCCCTCCACATCCTCCCTCTACATCCTCCTCATCACATCCTCCTCACCACATCCTCCCTCCACATCCTCCCTCCACATCCTCCTCTCCACATCCTCCCTCCACAATCTCCCTCCACATCCTCCTCTCCACATCCTACCTCCACATCCTCCTCACCACATCCTCTTCTCCACATCCTCCTCACCACATCCTCATCTCCACATCCTCCTCTCCACATCCTCCTCAACACATCCTCCCTCCACATCCTTCCTCCACAGCCTCCTCTCCACATCCTCCCTCCACATCCTCCCTCTACATCCTCCTCATCACATCCTCCTCACCACATCCTCCCTCCACATCCTCCCTCCACATCCTCCTCTCCACATCCTCCCTCCACAATCTCCCTCCACATCCTCCCTCCACATCCTTCCTCCACAGCCTCCTCTCCACATCCTACCTCCACATCCTCTTCTCCACATCCTCCTCACCACATCCTCATCTCCACATCCTCCTCTCCACATCCTCCTCAACACATCCTCCCTCCACATCCTTTCTCCACAGCCTCCTCTCCACATCCTCCTCAACACATCCTCCCTCCACATCCTTCCTCCACAGCCTCCTCTCCACATCCTACCTCCACATCCTCTTCTCCACATCCTCCTCACCAAATCCTCATCTCCACATCCTCCTCTCCACATCCTCCTCAACACATCCTCCCTCCACATCTTTCCTCCACAGCCTCCTCTCCACATCCTCCTCAACACATCCTCCCTCCACATCCTTCCTCCACAGCCTCCTCTCCACATCCTACCTCCACATCCTCCTCACCACATCCTCTTCTCCACATCCTCCTCACCACATCCTCCTCTTCACAGCCTCCTCTCCACATCCTCCCTCTACATCCTCCTCACCACACCTCCTCTCCACATCCTCCTCTCCACATCCTCCTCTCCACATCCTCTTCTCCACATCCTCCCTCCACATCCTCCTCACCACATTCTCCCACCACATCCTCCCTCCACATCTTCTTCTCCACATCCTACCTCCACATCCTCCCTCCACATCATCTTATCCACATCCTCACTCCACATCCTCCTCTCCAGATCCTCTTCTCCACATCCTCCTCACCACATCCTCCTCACCACACCCTCATCACATCCTCCCTCCACATCCTCCCTCTACATCCTCCTCATCACATCCTCCTCACCACATCCTCCCTCCACATCCTCCCTCCACATCCTCCTCTCCACATCCTCCCTCCACATCCTCCTGACCACATCCTCCCTCCACATCCTCCCTCCACATCCTCCCTCCACTTCCTCCTCACCACATACTCCTCACCACATTCTCCCTCCACATCCTCCTAACCACATCCTCCCTCCACATCCTCCCTCCACATCCTCCCTCCACATCCTCCCTCCACATCCTCTTCTTCACATCCTAACTCCACATCCTCCTCACCACATTCTCCCTCCACATCCTCCCTCTACATCTTCCCTCCATATCCTCTTCTTCACATCCTAACTCCACATCCTCACCACATCCTCCTCTCCACATCCTCCTCTCCACATTCCCCTCTCTATATCCTCTTCTCCACATCCTCCTCTCCACAGCCTCCTCCCCACATCTTCCCTCTACATCCTCCTCATCACATCCTCCTCTCCACATTATCCTCTCCACATCCTCCTCTCCACATCCTCCCTCCACATCCTCCTCTCCACATCCTCCCTCCACATCCTCCTCTCCACATCCTCCCTCCACATCCTCCTCAACACATCCTCTTCTCCACATCCTCCTCATCACATCCTCCCTCCACATCCTCCTCTCCACATCCTCCCTCCACACCCTCCTCGCCACATTCTCCCTCCACATTCTCCCTCCACATCCTCCTCTCCACATCCTCCCTCTACATCCTCCTCATCACATCCTCCTCACCACATCCTCCCTCCACATCCTCCCTCCACATCCTCCTCTCCACATCCTCCCTCCACAATCTCCCTCCACATCCTCCTCTCCACATCCTACCTCCACATCCTCCTCACCACATCTTCTTCTGCACATCCTCCTCTCCACATCCTCCTCAAAACATCCTCCCTCCACATCCTTCCTCCACAGCCTCCTCTCCACATCCTCCTCTCCACATCCTCCTCAACACATCCTCCCTCCACATCCTTCCTCCACAGCCTCCTCTCCACATCCTCCCTCCACATCCTCCTCACCACATCCTCCCTCCACATCCTCCCTCCACTTCCTCCTCACCACAGTCTCCCTCCACATCCTCCTCACCACATCCTCCCTCCACATCCTCCCTCCACATCCTCCCTCTACATCCTCTTCTTCACATCCTAACTCCACATCCTCCTCACCACATTCTCCCTCCACATCCTCCTCACCACATCCTCCCTCCACATCCTCCCTCTACATCTTCCCTCCACATCCTCTTCGTCACATCCTAACTCCACATCCTCCTCACCACATCCTCCTCTCCACATCCTTCCTCCACAGCCTCCTCTCCACATCCTCCCTCCACATCCTCCTCTCCACATCTTCCCTCCACAATCTCCCTGCACATCCTCCTCTCCACATACTCCTCTCCACATCCTCCTCAACACATCCTCCCTCCACATCCTTCCTCCACAGCCTCCTCTCCACATCCTCCTCAACACATCCTCCCTCCACATCCTTCCTCCACAGCCTCCTCTCCACATCCTCCTCACCACATCCTCTTCTCCACATCCTCCTCACCACATCCTCCTCTCCACATCCTCCTCTCCACATCCTCCCTCTACATCCTCACCACATCTTCTTCTCCACATCCTCCCTCCACATCCTCCTCACCACATCCTCCTCACCACATTCTCCCTCCACATTCTCCCTCTACATCTTCCCTCCACATCCTCTTCTTCACATCCTAACTCCACATCCTCCTCTCCACATTCCCCTCTCCACATCCTCTTCTCCACATCCTCCTCTCCACAGCCTCCTCCCCACATCCTCCCTCTACATCCTCCTCATCACATCCTCCTCTCCACATCCTCCTCTCCACATCCTCCCTCCACATCCTCCTTCCACATCCTCCTCAACACATCCTCTTCTCCACATCCTCCTCATCACATCCTCCTCTCCACATCCTCCCTCCACATCCTCCCTCTACATCCTCCTCATCACATCCTCCTCACCACATCCTCCCTCCACATCCTCCCTCCACATCCTCCTCTCCACATCCTCCCTCCACAATCTCCCTCCACATCCTCCTCTCCACATCCTACCTCCACATCCTCCTCACCACATCCTCTTCTCCACATCCTCCTCACCACATCCTCATCTCCACATCCTCCTCTCCACATCCTCCTCAACACATCCTCCCTCCACATCCTTCCTCCACAGCCTCCTCTCCACATCCTCCTCAACACATCCTCCCTCCACATCCTTCCTCCACAGCCTCCTCTCCACATCCTACCTCCACATCCTCTTCTCCACATCCTCCTCACCACATCCTCATCTCCACATCCTCCTCTCCACATCCTCCTCAACACATCCTCCCTCCACATCCTTCCTCCACAGCCTCCTCTCCACAACCTCCTCAACACATCCTCCCTCCACATCCTTCCTCCACAGCCTCCTCTCCACATCCTACCTCCACATCCTCTTCTCCACATCCTCCTCACCACATCCTCATCTCCACATCCTCCTCTCCACATCCTCCTCAACACATCCTCCCTCCACATCCTTCCTCCACAGCCTCCTCTCCACATCCTCCTCAACACATCCTCCCTCCACATCCTTCCTCCACAGCCTCCTCTCCACATCCTACCTCCACATCCTCCTCACCACATCCTCTTCTCCACATCCTCCTCACCACATCCTCCTCTCCACATCCTCCTCAACACATCCTCCCTCCACATCCTTCCTCCACAGCCTCCTCTCCACATCCTCCTCAACACATCCTCCCTCCACATCCTTCCTCCACAGCCTCCTCTCCACATCCTACCTCCACATCCTCCTCACCACATCCTCTTCTCCACATCCTCCTCACCACATCCTCCTCTACACATCCTCCTCACCACATCCTCCTCACCACATTCTCCCTCCACATTCTCCCTCTACATCTTCCCTCCACATCCTCTTCTTCACATCCTAACTCCACATCCTCCTCTCCACATTCCCCTCTCCACATCCTCTTCTCCACATCCTCCTCTCCACAGCCTCCTCCCCACATCCTCCCTCTACATCCTCCTCATCACATCCTCCTCTCCACATCCTCCTCTCCACATCCTCCCTCCACATCCTCCTCTCCACATCCTCCCTCCACATCCTCCTCACCACATCCTCCCTCCACATCCTCCTCACCACATCCTCCTCTCCACATCCTCCCTCCACATCCTCCTTCCACATCCTCCTCAACACATCCTCTTCTCCACATCCTCCTCATCACATCCTCCTCTCCACATCCTCCCTCTACATCCTCCTCATCACATCCTCCTCACCACATCCTCCCTCCACATCCTCCCTCCACATCCTCCTCTCCACATCCTCCCTCCACAATCTCCCTCCACATCCTCCTCTGAACATCCTACCTCCACATCCGCCTCACCACATCCTCTTCTCCACATCCTCCTCACCACATCCTCATCTCCACATCCTCCTCTCCACATCCTCCTCAACACATCCTCCCTCCACATCCTTCCTCCACAGCCTCCTCTCCACATCCTCCTCAACACATCCTCCCTCCACATCCTTCCTCCACAGCCTCCTCTCCACATCCTACCTCCACATCCTCTTCTCCACATCCTCCTCACCACATCCTCATCTCCACATCCTCCTCTCCACATCCTCCTCAACACATCCTCCCTCCACATCCTTCCTCCACAGCCTCCTCTCCACATCCTCCTCAACACATCCTCCCTCCACATCCTTCCTCCACAGCCTCCTCTCCACATCCTACCTCCACATCCTCTTCTCCACATCCTCCTCACCACATCCTCATCTCCACATCCTCCTCTCCACATCCTCCTCAACACATCCTCCCTCCACATCCTTCCTCCACAGCCTCCTCTCCACATCCTCCTCAACACATCCTCCCTCCACATCCTTCCTCCACAGCCTCCTCTCCACATCCTACCTCCACATCCTCCTCACCACATCCTCTTCTCCACATCCTCCTCACCACATCCTCCTCTTCACAGCCTCCTCTCCACATCCTCCTCTCCACATCCTCTTCTCCACATCCTCCCTCCACATCCTCCTCACCACATTCTCCCACCACATCCTCCCTCCACATCTTCTTCTCCACATCCTACCTCCACATCCTCCCTCCACATCATCGTATCCACATCCTCACTCCACATCCTCCTCTCCAGATCCTCTTCTCCACATCCTCCTCACCACATCCTCCTCACCACACCCTCCTCTCCACATCCTCCTCACCACATCCTCCCTCCACATCCTCCTCACCACATCCTCCCTCCACATCCTCTTCACCACATTCTCCTCACCACATCCTCCCTCCACATCCTCCTCTCCACATCCTCCCTCTACATCCTCACCACATCTTCTTCTCCACATCCTCCCTCCACATCCTCCTCACCACATCCTCCTCACCACATTCTCCCTCCACATTCTCCCTCTACATCTTCCCTCCACATCCTCTTCTTCACATCCTAACTCCACATCCTCCTCTCCACATTCCCCTCTCCACATCCTCTTCTCCACATCCTCCTCTCCACAGCCTCCTCCCCACATCCGCCCTCTACATCCTCCTCATCACATCCTCCTCTCCACATCCTCCTCTCCACATCCTCCCTCCACATCCTCCTCTCCACATCCTCCCTCCACATCCTCCTCACCACATCCTCCCTCCACATCCTCCTCACCACATCCTCCTCTCCACATCCTCCCTCCACATCCTCCTCAACACATCCTCTTCTCCACATCCTCCTCATCACATCCTCCTCTCCACATCCTCCCTACACATCCTCCTCATCACATCCTCCTCACCACATCCTCCCTCCACATCCTCCCTCCACATCCTCCTCTCCACATCCTCCCTCCACAATCTCCCTCCACATCCTCCTCTCCACATCCTACCTCCACATCCTCCTCACCACATCCTCTTCTCCACATCCTCCTCACCACATCCTCATCTCCACATCCTCCTCTCCACATCCTCCTCAACACATCCTCCCTCCACATCCTTCCTCCACAGCCTCCTCTCCACATCCTCCTCAACACATCCTCCCTCCACATCCTTCCTCCACAGCCTCCTCTCCACATCCTACCTCCACATCCTCTTCTCCACATCCTCCTCACCACATCCTCATCTCCACATCCTCCTCTCCACATCCTCCTCAACACATCCTCCCTCCACATCCTTCCTCCACAGCCTCCTCTCCACAACCTCCTCAACACATCCTCCCTCCACATCCTTCCTCCACAGCCTCCTCTCCAAACCCTACCTCAACATCCTCTTCTCCACATCCTCCTCACCACATCCTCATCTCCACATCCTCCTCTCCACATCCTCCTCAACACATCCTCCCTCCACATCCTTCCTCCACAGCCTCCTCTCCACATCCTCCTCAACACATCCTCCCTCCACATCCTTCCTCCACAGCCTCCTCTCCACATCCTACCTCCACATCCTCCTCACGACATCCTCTTCTCCACATCCTCCTCACCACATCCTCCTCTCCACATCCTCCTCAACACATCCTCCCTCCACATCCTTCCTCCACAGCCTCCTCTCCACATCCTCCTCAACACATCCTCCCTCCACATCCTTCCTCCACAGCCTCCTCTCCACATCCTACCTCCACATCCTCCTCACCACATCCTCTTCTCCACATCCTCCTCACCACATCCTCCTCTTCACATCCTCCTCACCACATCCTCCTCACCACATTCTCCCTCCACATTCTCCCTCTACATCTTCCCTCCACATCCTCTTCTTCACATCCTAACTCCACATCCTCCTCTCCACATTCCCCTCTCCACATCCTCTTCTCCACATCCTCCTCTCCACAGCCTCCTCCCCACATCCTCCCTCTACATCCTCCTCATCACATCCTCCTCTCCACATCCTCCTCTCCACATCCTCCCTCCACATCCTCCTCTCCACATCCTCCCTCCACATCCTCCTCACCACATCCTCCTCTCCACATCCTCCCTCCACATCCTCCTTCCACATCCTCCTCAACACATCCTCTTCTCCACATCCTCCTCATCACATCCTCCTCTCCACATCCTCCCTCCACATCCTCCCTCTACATCCTCCTCATCACATCCTCCTCACCACATCCTCCCTCCACATCCTCCCTCCACATCCTCCTCTCCACATCCTCCCTCCACAATCTCCCTCCACATCCTCCTCTCCACATCCTACCTCCACATCCTCCTCACCAGATCCTCTTCTCCACATCCTCCTCACCACATCCTCATCTCCACATCCTCTCCACATCCTCCTCAACACATCCTCCCTCCACATCCTTCCTCCACAGCCTCCTCTCCACATCCTCCTCAACACATCCTCCCTCCACATCCTTCCTCCACAGCCTCCTCTCCACATCCTACCTCCACATCCTCTTCTCCACATCCTCCTCACCACATCCTCATCTCCACATCCTCCTCTCCACATCCTCCTCAACACATCCTCCCTCCACATCCTTCCTCCACAGCCTCCTCTCCACATCCTCCTCAACACATCCTCCCTCCACATCCTTCCTCCACAGCCTCCTCTCCACATCCTACCTCCACATCCTCTTCTCCACATCCTCCTCACCACATCCTCATCTCCACATCCTCCTCTCCACATCCTCCTCAACACATCCTCCCTCCACATCCTTCCTCCACAGCCTCCTCTCCACATCCTCCTCAACACATCCTCCCTCCACATCCTTCCTCCACAGCCTCCTCTCCACATCCTACCTCCACATCCTCCTCACCACATCCTCTTCTCCACATCCTCCTCACCACATCCTCCTCTCCACATCCTCTTCTCCACATCCTCCTCTCCACATCCTCTTCTCCACATCCTCCCTCCACATCCTCCTCACCACATTCTCCCACCACATCCTCCCTCCACATCTTCTTCTCCACATCCTACCTCCACATCCTCCCTCCACATCATCTTATCCACATCCTCACTCCACATCCTCCTCTCCAGATCCTCTTCTCCACATCCTCCTCACCACATCCTCCTCACCACACCCTCCTCTCCACATCCTCCTCACCACATCCTCCCTCCACATCCTCCTCACCACATCCTCCCTCCACATCCTCTTCACCACATTCTCCCTCCTCATCCTCCTCACCACATCCTCCTCACCACATCCTCCCTCCACATTCTCCCTCCACATCCTCCCTTCTGCATCTTCCCCTACACATCCTCCTCTCCACATCCTCCTCTCCACCCTCTTCGAGGAGGTACACACACGCACACACACACAACCTCCCAAAATACAGAGTAAGCCAATCTGTGCTTTTCCCAGGTCTGACACAAACACACACATACCCACAAGCTATCACAGAAAGTATTCAGCATAAGAAGTGGTTGACTGCTTCTGTTCTCTAAGAATAAATCTGGGTATAATCCATCTGAAGAATGAGAATCCACCTCCCGTCTGTCTCCCCTCTCCCCAACCAAAAGACCAGCACTCATTCAATGCACAACCACATTTGATGTTCTCTGGGAGCAGGCCCTGCAGCGAGGGTTCCAGGTGGAACATCAGAGGGCTGAAGGGAGAGGAGGAAGGGATGTGAAGGGGTAAATCCTTTAATAAAGAGGAGGGCTGAAGAACAGTTTATCCTGCTGAGAGACCACACAAGAGGATTAGACCTATATAGAGACAGGGACAAAGAGAGGGAGGGGGGAGAAGAGATGGAGAGAGAAGGAGAGAAAGCAGAGAGAGGAGAGGAAGAAAGTAGATATAATGGGATGTGAGAGAGTGAATGAGAAACAGAGAGAGGTTGAAAGGAGAGGGATATAGAAAGAGAGTGAAGAAGAGAGAGAGAGAGATGGATAAAAAGGGGGTTCGATGGAATGATATACAGTGCATTCGGGAAAGTATTCAGACCCCTTGACTTTTTCAAAATTTTGTTAGGTTACAGCCTTATTCTGATTTTTTTTTTTTTTTAATTCCCTCATCAATCTACACACAATACCCCATAATGACAAAGTGAAAATAGGTTTTTGGTAGATAAAAAAAAAATACAGAAATATCTTATTTACATAGGTATTCAGACCCTTTGCTATGATACTTGACATTGAGCTCAGGTGCATCCTGTTTCCATTGGTCATCCTTGAGATGTTTCTACAACTTGATTGGAGTCCACCTGTGGTAAATTCAATTGATTAGACATGATTTGGAAAGGCACATACCTGACTGTATAAGGTCCCACAGTAGACAGTGCATGTCAGAGCAAAAACCAAGCCATGAAGTCGAAGAAATTGTTTGTTGAGCTCCGAGACAGGGTTGTGTCGAGCAACAGATCTGGGGAAGGGTACCAAAAAATGTGTGCAGCATTGAAGGTCCCCAAGAGCATAGTGGCCTCCATCATTCCTAAATGAAAGAAGTTTGGAACAACCAAGACACTTCCTAGACCTGGCCGCCTGGCCAAACTGAACAATCAGGGGAAAAGGACCTTGGTCAGGGAGGTGCACCCGATGGACAGAGTTCCCCTGTGGAGATGAAAGAACCTTCCAGAAGGACAACAATCTCTGTAGCGCTCCACCAATCAGGCCTTTATGGTAGAGTGGCAAGACGGAAGCCACTCCTTAGTAAAAGGCACATGACAGCCTGCTTGGAGTTTGCCAAAAGGCACCTAAAGGATTCTCAGACCATAGGAAACAAGATTCTCTTGTCTGATGAAACCAAGGCTGAACACTTTGGTCTGAATGCCAAGCGTCACATATGGAGGAAACCTGGCACCATCCTACAGGTATTTATACTTTTTACGGATATCTAAAGATGTGCAGCTCAGTTTCACTTTAATCCTCAAGGTCTCCCCACTGGGCAAAAACTGTTTGAATCAACCTTGTTTCCACGTCATTTCAATGAGTGGGACCTTATATAGACAGGTGTGTGCCTTTCCAAATCATGTCTAATCAATTGAATTTACCACAGGTGGACTCCAATCAAGTTGTAGAAACATCTCAAGGATGATCAATGGAAACAGGATGCACCTGAGCTCAATATCAAGTATCATAGCAAAGGGTCTGAATACTTATGTAAATAAGATATTTCTGTTTAGTTTTTTTATCTACCAAAAACCTATTTTCACTTTGTCATTACGGGGTATTGTGTGTAGATTGATGAGGGAATTTAAAAAAAATCTATTTTAGAATAAGTCTGTAACCGAACAAAAACTGTCATTTGTGATAACATTGAATCAACGTGGAAAACCAATTGGATTTGCAAAAAATCATCAATGTAATGGAATTTTGTATTTTTTTCAGTCAACTTTTAACCTAAATCCAATGACAGGGTGACAGATTTTTTAATTTCACGTTAGTTGACAACTCAACCAAATATAAATTGGTACCCTTTTCGGTGTTCCTCAAGGTTCCGTTTTAGGACCACTATTGTTTTCACTATATATTTTACCTCTTGGGGATGTCATTCGAAAACATAATGTTAACTTTCACTGCTATGCGGTTGACACACAGCTGTACATTTCAATGAAACATGGTGAAGCCCCAAAATTTCCCTTGCTAGAAGCCTGTGTTTCAGACATAAGGAAGTGGATGGCTGCAAACGTTCTACTTTTAAACTCTAGGTCCCAAGAAACAAAGAGATCTTCTTTTGAATCTGACAATTAATCTTAATGGTTGTACAGTCGTCTCAAATAAAACTGTGAAGGGCCTCGGCGTTACTCTGGACCCTGATCTCTCTTTGATGAACATATCAAGACTGTTTCAAGGACAGTTTTTTTCCATCTACGTAACATTGCAAAAATCAGAAACTTTCTGTCCAAAAATTATGCAGAAAAATGTATCCATGCTTTTGTTACTTCTAGGTTGGACTACTGCAATGCTCTATTTTCCAGCTACATGGATAAAGCACTAAATAAACTTCAGTTAGTGCTAAATATGGCTGCTAGAATCCTGACTAGAACCAAAAAATGTGATCATATTACTCCAGTGCTAGCCTCCCTACACTGGCTTCCTGTCAAGGCAAGAGCTAATTTCAAGGTTTTACTGCTAACCTACAAAGCAATACATGGGCTTGCTCCTACCTATCTCTCTGATTTGGTCCTGCCGTACATACCTACACGTACGCTACGGTCACAAGACGCAGGCCTCCTAATTGTCCATAGAATTTCTAAGCAAACAGCTGGAGGCAGGGCTTTCTCCTATAGAGCTCCATTTTTATGGAATGGTCTGGCTATCCAAATCAAATCAAATCAAATCAAATGTATTTATATAGCCCTTCGTACATCAGCTGATATCTCAAAGTGCTGTACAGAAACCCAGCCTAAAACCCCAAACAGCAAGCAATGCAGGTGTAGAAGCACGGTGGCTAGGAAAAACTCCCTAGAAAGGCCACAACCTAGGAAGAAACCTAGAGAGGAACCAGGCTATGTGGGGTGGCCAGTCCTCTTCTGGCTGTGCCGGGTGGAGATTATAACAGAACATGGCCAAGATGTTCAAATGTTCATAAATGACCAGCATGGTCGAATAATATTAAGGCAGAACAGTTGAAACTGGAGCAGCAGCACAGCCAGGTGGACTGGGGACAGCAAGGAGTCATCATGTCAGGTAGTCCTGGGGCATGGTCCTAGGGCTCAGGTCCTCCGAGAGAGAGAAAGAGAGAAGGAGAGAATTAGAGAACGCACACCTAGACTCACACAGGACACCGAATAGGACAGGAGAAGTACGCCAGATATAACAAACTGACCCTAGCCCCCCGACACATAAACTACTAGCCCCCCGACACATAAACTACTATCCATGTGAGAGACGCAGACTCGGTCTCAACCTTTAAGTCTTTACTGAAGACTCATCTCTTCAGTAGGTCATATGATTGAGTGTAGTCTGGCCCAGGGGTGTGAAGGTGAACGGAAAGGCTCTGGAGCAACAAACCGCCCTTGCTGTCTCTGCCTGGCCGGTTCCCCTCTTTCCACTGGGATTCTCTGCGTCTAACCCTATTACAGGGGCTGAGTCACTGGCTTACTGGTGCGCTTTCATGCCGTCCGTAGGAGGGGTGCGTCACTTGAGTGGGCTGAGTCACTGATGTGATCTTCCTGTCTGGGTTGGCGCCCCCCCTTGGGTTGTGCCATTGTGCCATCTTTGTGGGCTATACTCGGCCTTGTCTCAGGATGGTAAGTTGGTGGTTGAAGATATCCCTCTAGTGGTGTGGGGGATGTGCTTTGGCAAAGTGGGTGGGGTTATATCCTTCCTGTTTGGCCCTGTCCGGGGGTATCATCGGGATGGGGCCACAGTGTCTCCTGACCTCTCCTGTCTCAGCCTCCAGTATTTATGCTGCAGGTTTATGTGTCGGGGGGCTAGGGTCAGTTTGTTATATCTGGAGTACTTCTCCTGTCTTATCCGGTGTCCTGTGTGAATTTAAGTATGCTCTCTCTAATTCTCTCTTTCTCTCTATCAGAGGACTTGAGCCCTAGGACCATGCCTCAGGACTACCTGGCATGATGACTCCTTGCTGTCCCCAGTCCACCTGGCCATGCTGCTGCTCCAGTTTCAACTGTTCTGCCTGCGGCTATGAAATCCTGACCTGTTCACCGGACGTGCTACCCGTCCCAGACCTGCTGTTTTCAACTCTCTAGAGACAGCAGGAGTGGTAGAGATACTCTTAATGATCAGCTATGAAAAGCCAACTGACATTTACTCCTGAGGTGCTGACTTGCTGCCCCCTTGACAACTAGTGTGATTATTATTATTTGACCATGCTGGTCATTTATGAACATTTGAACATCTTGGTCATGTTCTGTTATAATCTCCACCCGGCACAGCCAGAAGAGGACTGGCCACCCCTCATAGCCTTGTTCCGCTCTAGGTTTCTTCCTAGGTTTTGGCCTTTCTAGGGAGTTTTTCCTAACCACCGTGCTTCTACACCTGCATTGCTTGCTGTTTGGGTTTTAGGCTGGGTTTCTGTGCAGCACTTTGAGATATAAGCTGATGTACGAAGGGCTATATAAGTAAATTTGATTTGATTTAAATCAAAAATAGACATTGAACTGACATCTGTAGCCAGTGGGTCTCCTCTCTGATAGTGTTGATTGGTTGTAGCTAGGGTTGCAAAATTCCGGTCACCCTCCCAAAATTCCCAGGTTTTCCAGAATCAGAAGGGATTAGGCAGGAAATCCAGAATCTTTAAACCAGGATTTCTGGAAAACCAGGGAATTTGGGGTAAATTACCAGAATTGTACAACCCTAGGTGTAGTTTAGCTGCTGAGGTAGAGAGCAGTGCTGCTAATAGAGGAAGGGCAGAAGTGGGGGGTCTTTTAAAGCAGGCACAAGGTTTTCACAAATCAATGATAGATCAATTATTAATGAAGGTATAAAGGCATCTGCAGCATAGATAGACCAGAACAACAGAGACTAATACAAAACATCCACACACACACACACACACACACACACATCACACACACACACACGTCACAAACGTCACACACACACACACACATACACAGGCACGTCAATGCACAAACAACAAAGCCTTCACCATGCTACATGATACACCAACCACAGAAATAGAATGTATTATCTTTCTATACTACCAACAGCTTTAAAGATGAGAAAAGATGCATGAGATGCCAAAAAACACAACATAGACAACATTGACAGATAACGTAATATAATATATTACTGACTCAACAAGCTACAGAAGCCCTCCATGCATTCTGCAGAACTCTTCACACATCAGAAAACACTTAGGGGAGATTTGGCATCTGGGGGAAAGAAAGAGACATTCAAGAGGGACAGGAGAACACACTAATAGAGATGAAGAGGGGAGAGGAGATTGGGGGGAAACATACAACATTATAAAATCCATATACAAACAACAAGTGTGCGATTAAAATTGGCAAAAAACACGCATTCCTTTTCACAGGGCCTTGCGGTGAAACAGGGATGCAGCTTGAGCCCGAACCAACTTCAACATACTGCAAATATAAAGGAATTGGCGACACACTACTAGAGTCACACTACTAGAGTCACACTACTAGAATTACACTACTAGAATTACACTACTCGAATCACACTACTCGAATCACACTACTAGAGTCACACTACTAGAGTCACACTACTAGATTCACACTACTAGAGTCACACTACTAGAGTCACACTACTAGAATTACACTACTAGAATTACACTACTCGAATCACACTACTAGAGTCACACTACTAGAGTCACACTACTAGAATTACACTACTAGAATTACAGTACTCGAATCACACTACTAGAGTCACACTACTAGAGTCACACTACTAGAATTACACTACTAGAATTGCACTACTCAAATCACACTACTAGAGTCACACTACTAGAGTCACACTACTAGAGTCACACTACTAGAGTCACACTACTAGAGTCACACTACTAGAATTACACTACTAGAATTACACTACTCGAATCACACTACTAGAGTCACACTACTAGAGTCACACTACTAGAGTCACACTACTAGAATCTGAAGTCAAATGTCGACTGTTTGCTGATGATCTGGTGCTTCAGCAGCACCTACTGTAGATCTTCTGCACAGATTCTGTCAGACCTGGGCCCCGACAGTAAATCTGTAAGACAAAGAAAATGGTGTTCCAAAAAAGGTCCAGTTGCGAGGACCACCAATACATATTCCATCTAGACACCGTTGCCCTAGAGCACACAAACAACTGTATGTATCTCGGCTTAAACATCCATGCCACAGTAACTTCCACAAAGCTTTGAATGATCTGAGAGACAAGGCAAGAAGGGCCTTCTATGCCATCAAAAGGAACATAAAATTTGACATTCCAATTAGGACCTAGCAAAAAAACACTTGAATCAGTTGTAGAACCCATTGCCCTTGATGGTTGTGAGGTCTGGGGTCCGCTCACCAAAAAAATAATTCACAAAATTGTACAAACACCAAATTGAGACTCTGCATACAGCATTCTGCTAAAATATAATTTGTGTACAATGTAAAATACTAAATAATCATGCAGAGCAGAATTCTACAACCACCTAAAATTCTAATTTCAAAAGGCACTCGGACATCTGAGCTATCTTTTTTGCAGGTGGATGGTGACAGTTGAATAAGGTGAGAAAAAATAAGAAACCTACACACTGCTCTTGCTGGGTTCACTGCTCTTTAATAAGCTTGACGTATCGGCCCTGACGAAGGCCCTTGTGTGTTTTTTTTTCCTTTTTTCACCACCTAGAAGGATGTGGTTCCCAAACAAAGCCATCACCTACATAGAGATGAATGTGGAGAGGAGTCCCCTAAGCAAGCTGGTCCTGGGGCTCTGTTCACAAACACAAACACAACCTACAGAGCCCCAGGACAGCAGCACAATTAGACCCAACCAAATCATGAGAAAAAAAAAAGATGATTACTTGACACATTGGAAATAATTAACAGAAAAACTGAGCAAACTAGAATGTTATTTGGCCCTTAACAGAGAGTACACAGTGGCAGAATACCTGACCAATGTGATTGACCCAAACTTAAAGAAAGCTTTGACTATGTACAGACTCAGTGAGCATAGACTTGCTATTGAGAAACGCCACTGAAGGCAGACATGGCTCTCAAGAGAAGACCTGCTATGTGCCCACTGCCCACAAAATGAGGTGGAAACTGAGCTGCACTTCCTAACCTCCTGCCAAATCTATGACCATATTAGAGAGACATATTTCCCTCAGGTTACACAGACCCACAAAGAATTCAAAAACAAATCAAATTTTGATAAACTCCCATATCTACTGGGTGAAATACCACAGTGTGCCATCACAGCAGCACAATTTGTATGTGACAAATAAAATTTGATTTGATTTGATTTGATTTGAATTTGTGACCTGCTGCCACAAGAAAAGGGCAACCAGTGTGAACAAACACCATTGTAAATACAACCTATATTTATGTTTATTTATTTTCCTGTTTGTACTTTAACTATTTCCACATCATTACAGCACTGTAGATATACATAATATGACCTTTGAAATTCCTCTTTTCCTTTGGAACTTTTGTAATGTTTACTGTTCATTTTTAATGTTTATGTCACATTTGTTAAGGATCTATGTCACTTGCATTGGCAATGTAAACATATGTTTCCCATGCCAATAAAGGCCCTCTCTCTCCCACCCTCACTGCCCCCTCCCTCTCTCTCTCTCTCTCTCCCTTTCTGTCTCCCTCCCTCTCTCTCCCACCCTCACTGCCCCTCTCTCTCTCTCTCTCTCTCTCTCTCTCTCTCTCTCTCTCCCTTTCTGTCTCCCTCCCTCTCTCTCCCACCCTCACTGCCCCTTTCCCTCTCCCTTTCTGTCTCCCTCCCTCTCTCTCCCCCCTCACTGCCCCCTCCCTCTCTCTCCCTTTCTGTCTACCTCCCTCTCTCTCCCACCCTCACTGCCCCCTCTCTCTCTCTCTCTCTCTCCCTTTCTGTCTCCCTACCTCTCTCTCCCACCCTCACTGCCCCCCCCCCCCTCTCTCTCTCTCTCCCTTTCTGTCTCCCTATCTCCACCTCTCTCTTTCCCTCTCTCTCCCTTTGTCTCCCTCCCTCTCTCTCCCCCCCTCACTGCCCCCTCCCCCTCTCTCTCTCTCTCTCCCTTTCTGTCTCCCTCCCTCTCTCTATCTTCACCTCTTTCTTTCCCTCCCTCTCTCTCTCTCTCTCCCTTTCTGTCTCCCTCCCTCTCTATCTTCACCTCTCTCTTTCCCTCCCTCTCTATGTATCTATTGCACCCTCTCTTTCTTTGTATCATTGTCCCTACACCTATATTCCTTGCCATCACTGTCTCTTTCTCACAGCCATTTGCAGGCACACACTCACAGAGTCACATAGACACACACACAGCCACACACACACACACAGCCACACACATGCATACACATACAGCCACACACACTGACATAACTCATCTGTGTTTTCATCCTCTAAACAATCAGATTATTCTCTGTGACTGAGGGAAGGAGCAATGGAGGCGTGGGCGTAAGGATGTGCTTAGCTTCAGCCCACACATGAATTCATCAGTGTTGTTGTGTGTTCTATGCGAGATAAACATTATTCTCGAGGCGCATTGAAGTTACCAATAAACTGGATTTAATTTGACAGTCTAATACACACACACATTGGCTGCTGCTGGCTTTGCCCTCTGTTCTCCAGCCCAAAACCTGGAGATTGGAGAAGACCAGCGGCTGGTTAGTCTATTACCTTTACTGTTGATCACTATTATTATGATGTATGTCTGACTGGACAAGCATCAACAAACCTATTATAGCTATGCTACAAACAAAATTATAAACTGGGTGGTTCGAGCCCTGGATGCTGATTGGCTGGGTATGACAAAACCCTTTTTTTACTGCTCTAATTATGTTTGTAATAGCAACAAGGCACCTCAGTGGGTTGTGGTATATGGATATATATCTGTCCACTGAACGGGCCCTGGCCAACATGTTTGACCCCTGCTTGGCCTGTTCATACAGGGTTAGGAAATTGGCTTGGTCAAAAACAAACAAAAGCCATTCTTTCTCCCTCTGCCATACAAATTAAATGTATTTGTCACATGCGCCGAATGCAACAGGAGTAGACCTTACCGTGAAATGTTTACTTACGGCTGAAATGGTCCATAATGGAGGAGAGAATACAACACACACACACACACCTCTGATTAAAATGGCTGGGATTAGTTAGGCTCAGGTGCTGAACTTAATTATTTGTTACAAAAAGCTGCGAAAATATGTGGAGCTGACATTGGCCCCTTTGTCCTAGTTGCTGCTGTGTGGCACTGGGCTCTATCCAGATATATTCTCTCTCTCTCTCTCTCTCTCTCTCTCTCTCTCTCTCTCTCTCTCTCTCTCTCTCTCTCTCTCTCTCTCGCTCTCTCGCTCTCTCTCGCTCTCTCTCTTTCTCTCTCTCGCTCTCTGTCTCTCTCTCTCTCTTTCTCTCTCTCTCTCTATTTCTTTCTCTCTATCCCTCTCTCTATTTATCTCTATCTATGTATCTTTCTCCTCTGTGTGTGGTGCAAGGACAACATCCTCTCCCTCAATGTCATCAAGACAAATGAGATGATCGTGGACTACAGGAATCAGAGCTGAGAGCACGCTCCCATCCACACAGTTGGGGATGTAGTGGAACGGGTCGAGAGCTTCAAGTTCCTTGGTGTCCAGATCACTAAGGAATTAACATGGTCCACACACACCCACACAGCTGTGAAGAGGGCACGACAGAAAATATTTGGCATGGGCCCTCAGATTCTCAAAAAGTGCTACAGCTTCAAAATTGAGGTGCATCTTGACTGGCTGCATCACTGCTTGGTACGGCAACTGCAAGGCACCTGACCGCAAGGCGCTACAGAGGGTGGTGTGTAGGGCTGTGTCCTGCCATCCAGGACCTCTATACCAGGCGGTGTCAGAGGAAGGCCCAAAGAATTGTCAAAGACTCCAGCCACCCAGGCTATAGACTGTTCTCACAGATACCGCACGGCAAACAGTACCACCGGGTCTTGAACCAACAGAACCCGGAACAGCTTCTACCCCCAAGCAATAAATAAAGTTGAAAAGAATAGGAGAAAGCTAATGAACAACAACAGTTAGGCTTATACATACACAACTGTGATATTTCTATTTGTTTTTTCTTTAACTCTGCATTGTTGGAGAAGGACCAGTAAGTAAGCATTTCACTGTTAGTCTACACGTGTTGTTTATGAAGCATGTGACAAATAACATTTCATTTATTTTGTTCTCCATCCCTACTCTCTACCTCCTTTCTCCATCCCTACTCTCTCCCTCCTTTCTCTATCCCCACTCTCTACCTCCTTTCTCCATCCCCACTCTCTCCCTCCTTTCTCTATCCCCACTCTCTACCTCCTTTCTCTATCCCCACTCTCTCCCTCCTTTCTCCATCCCTACTCTCTACCTCCTTTCTCTATCCCCACTCTCTCCCTCCTTTCTCCATCCCTACTCTCTACCTCCTTTCTCCATCCCTACTCTCTCCCTCCTTTCTCCATCCCCACTCTCTCCCTCCTTTCTCTATCCCCACTCTCTCCCTCCTTTCTCTATCCCCACTCTCTCCCTCCTTTCTCCATCCCTACTCTCTCCCTCCTTTCTCCATCCCTACTCTCTCCCTCCTTTCTCCATCCCTACTCTCTCCCTCCTTTCTCTATCCCCACTCTCTCCCTCCTTTTTCCATCCCTACTCTCTACCTCCTTTCTCTATCCCCACTCTCTCCCTCCTTTCTCCATCCCCACTCTCTACCTCCTTTCTCCATCCCCACTCTCTCCCTCCTTTCTCCATCCCTACTCTCTCCCTCCTTTCTCTATCCCCACTCTCTCCCTCCTTTCTCCATCCCCACTCTCTCCCTCCTTTCTCCATCCCCACACTCTCCCTCCTTTCTCCATCCCCACTCTCTCCCTCCTTTCTCTATCCCCACTCTCTCCCTCCTTTCTCTATCCCCACTCTCTCCCTCCTTTCTCCATCCCTACTCTCTCCCTCCTTTCTCTATCCCCACTCTCTCCCTCCTTTCTCTATCCCCACTCTCTCCCTCCTTTCTCCATCCCCACTCTCTCCCTCCTTTCTCCATCCCCACTCTCTCCCTCCTTTCTCTATCCCCACTCTCTCCCTCCTTTCTCCATCCCTACTCTCTCCCTCCTTTCTCCATCCCTACTCTCTCCGTCCTTTCTCCATCCCCACTCTCTCCCTCCTTTCTCCATCCCTACTCTCTCCCTCCTTTCTCTATCCCCACTCTCTCCCTCCTTTTTCCATCCCTACTCTCTACCTCCTTTCTCTATCCCCACTCTCTCCCTCCTTTCTCCATCCCCACTCTCTACCTCCTTTCTCCATCCCCACTCTCTCCCTCTTTTCTCCATCCCTACTCTCTCCCTCCTTTCTCTATCCCCACTCTCTCCCTCCTTTCTCCATCCCCACTCTCTCCCTCCTTTCTCCATCCCCACACTCTCCCTCCTTTCTCCATCCCCACTCTCTCCCTCCTTTCTCTATCCCCACTCTCTCCCTCCTTTCTCCATCCCTACTCTCTCCCTCCTTTCTCTATCCCCACTCTCTCCCTCCTTTCTCTATCCCCACTCTCTCCCTCCTTTCTCCATCCCTACTCTCTACCTCCTTTCTCTATCCCCACTCTCTCCCTCCTTTCTCTATCCCCACTCTCTCCCTCCTTTCTCCATCCCTAATCTCTCCCTCCTTTCTCCATCCCTACTCTCTACCTCCTTTCTCTATCCCCACTGTCTCCCTCCTTTCTCCATCCCCACTCTCTCCCTCCTTTCTCCATCCCTACTCTCTCCCTCCTTTCTCCATTCCCACTCTCTACCTCCTTTCTCTATCCCCACTCTCTCCCTCCTTTCTCTATCCCCACTCTCTCCCTCCTTTCTCCATCCCTACTCTCTCCCTCCTTTCTCTATCCCCACTCTCTCCCTCCTTTCTCCATCCCTACTCTCTCCCTCCTTTCTCCATCCCTACTCTCTCCCTCCTTTCTCCATCCCTACTCTCTCCCTCCTTTCTCCATCCCTACTCTCTCCCTCCTTTCTCCATCCCTACTCTCTCCCTCCTTTCTCTATCCCCACTCTCTCCCTCCTTTCTCCATCCCTACTCTCTCCCTCCTTTCTCTATCCCCACTCTCTCCCTCCTTTCTCTATCCCCACTCTCTCCCTCCTTTCTCTATCCCCACTCTCTCCCTCCTTTCTCCATCCCCACTCTCTCCCTCCTTTTTCTATCCCCACTCTCTCCCTCCTTTCTCCATCCCCACTCTCTACCTCTCTTTTCTCCCTTTACAGTGTCCTGCAAGGTGACAGTCCAGGACTTGTCACATGTGGAAATGGTTGAATTAGAGGTGTGTGTGAGTGTGTGTGTGTGTGTGTGTGTGTGTGTGCATTGTCTTCCTTATGGTGTTCCCATTCCCTCTCTCTGTAGAGAAAAGTGGTGTGAGCAGTGGATGACTCAACATTGTGAGAATCCCATCAAACAGCTGTGAGATAGCGAGACACAGGGGAGTGACACAGAAGAAGAGAGAGTGAGAAAGAAAGAAAGAGAGAGAGAGAAATAGAGAGAGGGGGCAGCGAGGGAGAGAGAGAGAGAGAGAGAGAGCGAGATAGAGAGAGAGAGTGAGAGAGGAACAGAGAGAGGGGGCAGCGATGGAGAGAGGGAGAGAGAAAGAGAGAGAGGAACAGAGAGAGAGAGAGAGAGGGGGGGGGGGGACAGAGGGAGAGAGAGAGAGGAACAGAGAGAGAGAGAATCACTGGACAGTGCCCAGTGCCACACAGTAGAAACTAGGACAAAAGTGCCAGTGTCATCTCCACATATTTTGTAACAGACAATTCAGTTGTATGAGAACCTCTGTTGGTTAAGACTCTGTCAACGGTAGTGTGAGTAGCTTTACATATGCTCAGTTGTAATGCACTGCACTAACCCAGTAAAGACAAACCTAGGTTGACAGCCACAGGCATAAACTGCTGGTAAGAAGTACAGTAGGACCATGGGGGGGAAGTTGATGCTATGAATCATAAAGGGGAGGCTGTAGAATTACAGTAGGACCATGGGGGGGAGTTGGTGCTATGAATCATAAAGGGGAGACTGTAGAATTACAGTAGGACCATGGGGGGGGAGTTGATGCTATGAATCATAAAGGGGAGGCTGTAGAATTACAGTAGGACCATGGGGGGGAGTTGATGCTATGAATCATAAAGGGGAGGCTGTAGAATTACAGTAGGACCATGGGGGGGAGTTGATGCTATGAATCATAAAGGGGAGGCTGTAGAATTACATTAGGACCATGGGGGGGAGTTGGTGCTATGAATCATAAAGGGGAGGCTGTAGAATTACAGTAGGACCATGGGGGGGAGTTGATGCTATGAATCATAAAGGGGAGGCTGTAGAATTACAGTAGGACCATGGGGGGGAGTTGGTGCTATGAATCATAAAGGGGAGGCTGTAGAATTACAGTAGGACCATGGGGGGGAGTTGGTGCTATGAATCATAAAGGGGAGGCTGTAGAATTACAGTAGGACCATGGGGGGGAGTTGATGCTATGAATCATAAAGGGGAGGCTGTAGAATTACAGTAGGACCATGGGGGGGAGTTGATGCTATGAATCATAAAGGGGAGGCTGTAGAATTACAGTAGGACCATGGGGGGGAAGTTGATGCTATGAATCATAAAGGGGAGGCTGTAGAATTACAGTAGGACCATGGGGGGGAGTTGGTGCTATGAATCATAAAGGGGAGGCTGTATAATTACAATAGGACCATGGGGGGGAGTTGGTGCTATGAATCATAAAGGGGAGGCTGTAGAATTACAGTAGGACCATGGGGGGGAGTTGGTGCTATGAATCATAAAGGGGAGGCTGTAGAATTACAGTAGGACCATGGGGGGGAGTTGGTGCTATGAATCATAAAGGGGAGGCTGTATAATTACAGTAGGACCATGGGGGGGAGTTGGTGCTATGAATCATAAAGGGGAGGCTGTAGATCTTCAGGCACTGCTTTGAAGTGGGAATGTTTTTAGATAAGAGATGTTACAACACAACAAAAAGAAAAGCAAATCAACCAGGAATGTATATCGACTCCCATATTGACTGTGTCACACTTTCATTTGACTCTGTCTCCCATAACTCTGCTCTCCTGCTGTGTGTTATGGTGCTACACCCTCTTCCCAGCATGGCGGCCAGGCAGGTCAAGGTCACAATGATGTCATGGGGTAACGTTGTAACGTTTCTCCAAAAGCCTTCAGCAGGATTTGGCTCTTTGAGTGGTTAATTAGCTGCTAGCAGACATGGCTGAGGAGCTCATCTGATAACTGGGCTCCCTGCGCTAGAGAGAAGCCTGAGGCACTGAGAGGGGGGGGGGGGCTGCGAGCAATAGACGTCCAGAAATACAAAGCGATAATGAAAACGTTCAGTCTGTTTCTCTCGCTTTCTTTCTTTCTCTGGCTCCGTTTCACTCTCCCCAAACAAAAGACACCTACGCACAAAACCATTCACACCACCTTCCCTCACACACCAGCATAATCATAACAAGAACAAACATAACATAAATACACACACACAAACAGTTGTGTATTTGTGAATGTGAATAATTAATTGGAGCTCCAGTCTTACATCTGATAGAATTGAGTACATTAAAGAATTCACACGACAGGCTGTTATGTCATAGCTGGGGAGTTGTGCTCTGTGCTGCACTGAATGGCCTGGTAAACGGAGCTGCTTTCTAGGTGCGGCACACACACATGCACACACACACATACGGCAGTAGTCAATCATAGCTGTGTGGAAGAAAGCAGGAATATTGACAGAAAGTCCAGGAGCCAGGTGGGATATTGACAAGTTTCTCCTGAACTACGTCTCTGGCGTCATAAAGAGGAGAGAGAGAGAGCGAGCGAGAGAGCGAGAGAGCGAGAGAGCGAGAGCGAGAGAGAGAGAGAGAGAGAGAGAGAGAGAGAGAGAGAGAGAGAGAGAGAGAGAGAGAGAGAGAGAGAGAGAGAGAGAGAGAAAGAGAAAGAGAGAGAGATAGAGAGAGTGAGTTTTAAATACTCTATTGGGTCTGGGGGCCCACCACACAATAAATACTCATACAAAACCACAGTTACACATCAATTAAAAACACAACTCCAATTCCTCCTCCACAGTAACAAAACACAACAGCCTCTGAATACCCCATATACTCAAAAACAGATCAATATTGTTGACAAGTTTATAATAGGCAAACTCAACCCGTAGTCTCGCTGCCAACATTCCCTCCAGCATTCCCACCACATCCACAGACCCCTGTCCCCGAATGCTGTTCTTTCGGGTCTTCCATATCGCTAATTTTGCTGCCCCTAACACAAAATTAAGCAACACAACTATACCCTTTTGACTGAACCTGTACTTTGGCCCAAATATATACAGTTGAGAAGAGAAAACCTCTCCCAACGTTGAGAACCAATCAGTGATCAGTTCAATCATCCCAACCAACCTGGGACACAGTAAAAACAGATGTGCCAGAGATTCATCCTCAGCACAGAATGGACACCCCTCCCCAACAGTAGGGTCCAGGTGTACCAGATGCATGTTGGTGGCTATAGCTCCATGTATTATCCTCCATTGGAGGTCAGATGTCCTCTTATCAATAGGCAGTTTATATAATGATTGCCAACAGCCTTTTGGAGAAGCACCTGGACCAAGCACATCCGCCCACTTCGTCGATTTTACCCCTTCCAGGGAAGAGGCATGAGACACCTTCACACATGTTCTGTACATAGCCTTCTTTCCCACCTCCTTGAACTCCCCCAGCTCCGGGGTATTGAAGGAAAGCAGCATCCCCGCGTCCTCCTCAAATGCCCCCATCGCAGCACTAACAATCAGTGCAGGGAACACATAATCCAGACCCTCCTTCCACCGATCAGAATTGGAAATGTCAGTCACATACTGCAGATGAAGCACTGGCAAGGAGTCGCAGACCTCATCGACGACCTTCCTCAGTAGGCGAGATGATCGGATCCCCGCTCTTTCTCTCAGCTCCTCCAATCTGCTCCTGCTCCGCATCAGATGACCCAGCTTGGTACACCCCACGCCTAATAGGCATGAACGTAGGCTAGCTGAACCCAGAACACGGGACTGGATGGCAGTGTTATGAAAAAGAGGCTCTTCAAAAAGCCACATCCCTGGTGGCGTGCCGGTCTTACGGGACTTGACAAAGCCTGCATAACAGACTCATAAAATGGAGTCAGGCCAGTCAAATCACCCCCCTCCAGCTTTAAGAGGAAAAGATGTTTGTCTAAGCCCAAACAGCCCGCTCTCCTCATCAATATGTAGGCTGTTTCGACCCAGCTAGAACAGTCTCTGTACAACAATCTCTGGGCTGCTTGGAGCCGGAAAGCCGTGATCCTAGAGGAAATGTCCACCAGGCCTTGCCCACCCTCGTGCAGTGGCAGATACAGGGCTGCAGCTTTGATCCAGTGTTGTCCAGACCGGAAGAAATTGACAAGGGTCCTCTGAAGCTCTTGTATCAGACCCTTTGGTGGCTGTAAAATCATTAGTCTGTGCCACAGGGTAGAAGCAGCAAGATTATTAGCTACCAGGACCCATCCCCTATAGGACAGCTGGGGCAACACCCATTTCCACCTTGACAGTCTGGCACACACTTTCTCCACTACACCCTCCCAGTTCTTTTTCTGAAAGACATCGGAGCCTAGAAAAACTCCCAAAGTCTTCATTCCATCTCTGCCCCACTGAAGCCCCCCTGGTAACCGTGGAGCGGACCCCATCTGAAGCTGACCTGCCCACAGCGCTTCACTCTTTCCCCAATTGACTCTAGCTGAGGAGGCCCCCTCATACACCTTTAAAGTGTTTGAGAGAACCTTAACATCCTCACCCCCTGTAATAAAAACGATCACGTCATCTGCATACGCAGACAGTGCTATCGTGGGACCCTTCATTACACCTGGCACAGAGAAACCAGTAAGCTTCGCTCTTAAAAAACAAAGCATTGGTTCAATCGCCAGACTATATAACTGCCCTGAAATTGGGCATCCCTGCCTGATGCCCCTTTCGACAGGGATGGGGCAACTCAAACCACCACCAACCTTCACCATACACGAGGCTCCAGCATTCAGTAAATTCACCCAAGACAGAAAAACATCCCCAAACCCAAAGGCTTTCATTGTTTTAAACAAGTACTGGTGGTCCACACGATCAAAAGCCTTCTCCTGATCCAACGAAAGTAAACCCACATTTACATCAGACAGTTTACAAATGTCTAAAACATCTCTTATCAGAAACAAGTTGTCAACAATAGAGCGATCAGGTACACAGTAGGACTGGTCCTTGTGGATCAACAATCCCAGATACTCTTTCAACCTGTTTGAGAGACATTTAGAAACAATTTTGTATTCTGCGCACAGCAAGGCAACAGGTCTCCAATTTTTTATGAGAGCCAAATCCCCCTTTTTTGGCAACAGTGAAAGCACCGCACGTTGACAGGATACAGGAAGAGAACACTCATGAAAAGATTCACACAGCACTTCAGAAAAATCCTCCCCAATAGACCCCCAAAAGTGCTTATAAAACTCAGATGGTAAACCATCGATGCCAGGGGCTCGGCCTGTTGAGAGCTGCATAACTGCTGTGGACAGCTCTTGCAGTGTAATATCAGCGTCCAATGCGACTCTCTGCTCAGGTCCCAATTGAGGAAGACCGTGTAACAACTGTTCAGTACATAAAGAGTCACAATCCTCCGCCTTATAAAGGGATGAGTAAAAATCCACGGCATGTTGACGCATTTCAATATCATTCGTGGTCACCTTCCCATCAGGGAGACGAAGGCAGACCATCTGTTTGCGTTGAAATTTCGACTGTCCTAGGTTGGAAAAAAAAGCGCTAGGAGCATCCATATCCTTGAGGGAAGCGAAACGAGACCTAATCAAGGCACCCTTCACTCTTTCATGCAGAAACGACCTCAGTTCATGTCTCTTGTCCTATAAGTTCATGACTAGTCCAGGGTCGTTCTGAGTGAGCAGCTTCAATTCAGTAGATTTGATGTCCTGTTCAAGGGCCTTGATAGTCTCTTTAACCTCAATTTGAGACAGAGCAGTATACTGTTGACAAAAAACTCGTATTTGGGCCTTCCCAACCTCCCACCATTGTCTCAAGGACTCAAAATTCCCTTTTATACCCCTCCATTTTTCCCAAAACAACAAAAACCTGTCACAAAACATGACATCATGTAACAATTTAACATTAAAATACCAGTAAGGCGATGACCGTCGTGGACAGGACAAGTGAATATCAACAGTAACAATATGATGATCAGAGAAACCCACAGGAGTAATGGCACACTTTCCAACCCTACTACAGTATTGCTCAGATACATACAACCTGTCTAACCTTGCTGCACTGACACGACCTTCATTAATTTTTAGCCATGTGTACTGTCTAACTTTTGCATTCCTTACTCTCCACACATCAGAAAGCTCAAACTCAGTTAATAGGCCAGACAGGCAAGTGGCTGACCACAGGTGAGGTTCTTCAGCGGTGCGATCAACAGTAAAATCCACTGTACAGTTCCAGTCACCCCCTAAAACCATACACCCCTCTTGATCACACTGTCTTAAGGTTTCCTTTATTTGATCAAATATAGCAATACGCTCTGTACCCTCATTCAGGGCATAAACATTCAAAAAAACAAACAGAAACCCCATAACATCCACCTTGACCAATAAAACCCGACCCTTGGCAATCTCTATTGTAGATACCACAGTCACCCCTAAGCCTGAGGAAAACAAGATGGCCACCCCAGCACTGAAATTAGTACCATGACTGAGTACATGCTGCCCCTCCCACCACATACCCCAGTCAACCTCATTTTCCTCATCACTGTGTGTCTCCTGTAGGGAAACTACATTATGCCTTTTCTGTTTTATTACTTCTAATACCCAAGCCCTCTTATTCCTGTCCCTTCCCCCATTAATATTGAGAGAACCTACCCTTAGTACCTCCATATAGAAAAGAGAAAAGAAAAGCAGAAGAAACCACAGAGAAACCAACGAGAAAAAACCCTATGAAGCATGATCATCATCATTATTTATTTTTCTTCTCTTAACCTGAACACGTTTCCCACCACCTTTTGCTGCTGCAACAGCAGTAATAAATTTCCTCAAGCGAAACCGCTTCTTCTCACTCAATTGGTCTAACCCCACCATCTTCTGTAACATCACAGCTGACCTCACAAACTTATCAACATCAAAATAATCTGCCAATTTGACAGATTTCCCAAAAGTCTGATCCAGAAACTCATTTATCTCCTCTAGATCATAAACTGAGTCCTCACCAGCAGCTGTCATATCTAAAGAGATATCCATATCATTCTCCTGATCCTCAGCTGAGACCACAGACAACTGACTCCCCTCTACCACATCCCTTTCAACACCCACTTGCACCTCATCACTCGTACCAGGCATCTCCTCCACTACCTGGGAGACTAGCCCCACCTGAACATCACTACTCATAGTGGGCATCTCCTCCACTACCTGGGAGCTTAGCTCCACATGAAAACCCTCCTGTACCTCATTACTCGTAGTGGGCATCTCTTCCACTACCTGGGAGCCTAGCTCCACATGAAAACCATCCTGTACCTCATTACTCGTAGTGGGCATCTCCTCCACTACCTGGAAGCCTAGCTCTATATGAACCCCAGCACTCTTAGTGGGCATCACCTCCACTCCCTGGGAGCCTAGCTCCACATGAACCCCCTCCTGTACCCCGTTACTCACAGTGGGCATCTCCTCCACTCCCTGGGAGCTTAGCTCCACATGAATCCCCTCCTGTACCCCGTTACTCGCAGTGGGCATCTCCTCCACTACCTGGGAGCCTAGCTCCACATGAACCCCCTCCTTTACCCCAGCACTCGTACTGGGCACCTCCTCACCAGTCTGATGAACTGGCTCTTCAGATACATCCTTACCTTCTACAACAATACTTTTCTGTAGCATAACATTTCCCTCTAATACAAGTTGCAACCCCGTGCCCTCAACACGGATAACTTGTTCCTCAGCAACAGGTGCTTGTGGCTGCTCTACCGCTGTCGGTCCACCTCTCCCTACATCAGTGGGCCCAGGCGTTACGATGATCACCTGCGCCCCTCCCTCGGCCTTCTCCCTTTTCGGGCAAGCATGTCGCTTATGACCAACATCCCCACACTCAAAACACTGTTGACTACCTGTACTAGCATAAGCCATATACAGTCTATTATCATACTTGACTTTAAACGATAATTCTAAAGTCTGCTCCGGTGAGTCCAAAAACATAAACACCTGTCGCCGAAATGACATTACCTGTTTCAACGCCGGGTGTTTGCAACCCAACGGAACAACCTTAATTGAACTGGCGAACTTCCCAAAGCGCAATAACTCGCGCTCCAATAGCTCATTTGGAATAAACGGTGGTACATTTGAAATCGTTACCCTGGTTGGCGGAGAAAAAAGCGGCGTAACTTGAATAAACATTCCTTAAGAATTACACCATGCTCAACCATCCGATCAACCAGACACTCTTCTTTAAGAAATACCACCACAGCTTTATTCATCCGGGATGCATAAGCAATATTTTCATAGCCTACCTTCTCTCCTACGGCGACCAGAAACTCCTCCACCGTGACAGTAGCTTCAGTAACACACCTAAAGCCGTGCCGAAGTGACAGGGACGGCATCCCCATTCGGGCTGCCATCCCCGCCAAAATCAAGGTAATTTGTTTTTTGTCAAGGTAATTCTACCACAACAAAAAAGAATAATAACCTTGATCATGCACAGAAGAAAACCAACAAAAAAAAGCCACCAAGAAATAGCAAACCGAAAGAAAGTTGTGAATATCTAACTCTCCACAACACACGCACTCCTTCACTCAAACAATTCCCAGCATGCACCAATCACTCCCAGCATGCAGAGAGAGAGAGACAGAGAGAGAGAGAGAAACAAATTCCATCTAGACACTGTTGCCCTAGAGCACACAAAAAACTATACATACCTTGGCCTAAACATCAGCGCCACAGGTAACTTCCACAAAGCTGTGAACGATCTGAGAGACAAGGCAAGAAGGGCATTCTATGCCATCAAAAGGAACATAAATTTCAACATACCGATTAGGATTTGGCTAAAAATACTTGAATCAGTCATAGAGCCCATTGCCCTTTATGGTTGTGAGGTCTGTGGTCCGCTCACCAACCAAGACTTCACAAAATGGGACAAACACCAAATTGAGACTCTGCACGCAGAATTCTGCAAAAATATCCTCCGTGTACAACGTAGAACACCAAATAATGCATGCAGAGCAGAATTAGGCCGATACCCACTAATTATCAAAATCCAGAAAAGAGCCGTTAAATTCTATAACCACCTAAAAAGAAGCGATTCCCAAACCTTCCATAACAAAGCCATCACCTACAGAGAGATGAACCTGGAGAGGAGTCCCCTAAGCAAGCTGGTCCTGGGGCTCTGTTCACAAACACAAACACAAACACACCCTACAGAGCCCAAGGAGAGCAACACAATTAGACCCAACCAAATCATGAGAAAACAAAAATATAATTACTTGACACATTGGAAAGAATTAACAAAAAAACAGAGCAAACTAGAATGCTATTTGGCCCTACACAGAGAATACACAGCGGCAGAATACCTGACCACTGTGACTGACCCAAAATTAAGGAAAGCTTTGACTATGTACAGACTCAGTGAGCATAGCCTTGCTATTGAGAAAGGCCGCCATAGGCAGACATGGCTCTCAAGAGAAGACAGGCTATGTGCTCACTGCCCACAAAATGAGGTGGAAACTGAGCTGCACTTCCTAACCTCCTGCCCAATGTATGACCATATTAGAGAGACATATTTCCCTCAGATTACACAGATCCACAAAGAATTCGAAAACAAATCCAATTTTGAAAAACTCCCATATCTACTGGGTGAAATTCCACAGTGTGCTATCACAGCAGCAAGATTTGTGACCTGTTGCCACGAGAAAAGGGCAACCAGTGAAGAACTAACACCATTGTAAATACAACCCATATTTATGCTTATTTATTTTATCTTGTGTCCTTTACCATTTGTACATTGTTAAAACACTGTATATATATAATATGACATTTGTAATGTCTTTATTGTTTTGAAACTTCTGTATGTGTGTTGTTTACTGTTAATTTGTATTGTTTATTTAACTTTATATATTCACTTTATATATTATCTACCTCACTTGCTTTGGCAATGTTAACACATGTTTCCCATGCCAATAAAGCCCTTGAATTGAATTGAATTGAATTGAATTGAGAGAGAGAGAGAGAGAGAGAGAGAGAGAGAGAGAGAGAGAGAGAGAGAGAGAGAGAGAGAGAGAGAGAGAGAGAGAGAGAGAGATAGCATTTTACTGCACGAAACAAGAGTTGTGTTGGTGGACAGACGGGAGAGTACTGAAGGACGTTGACGACACGTTTCCATGGGAGTGGAGGCAGAGATAGAGTGCTTGTCTAAGAGACACATTTTCTTTGTGTGTCTGTGTGCCTGGGGAGAAACAAACAGTGTCAGCTCATAAGGAGGGGAGTTTCCCTGTGTCTGGGCCGGTAGCTAGCTGCTGCTTCTGGGGGAAAACACACACAACTGTAATTGAATATCACCCACAGCCATCATCAGAGAAAGGGAGGGAGGTAAGAGACAGTGATGGAGAGGGAGAGGCAGGGAGACAGGGAGATAAAGAGAGAGAGAGAGAGAGAGAGAGAGAGACAGAGAGACAGAGAGAGATAGAGATAGAGTGAATGAGAGAGACAGCTGGAGAAATGGAGAGATAGAGTGAATGAGAGAGACAGCTGGAGAAATGGAGAGATAGAGTGAATGAGAGAGACAGCTGGAGAAATGGAGAGATAGAGTGAATGAGATGGCAGGCAGCATGGATGGAGGAATGGAGAGATAGAGTGAATGAGATGGCAGGCAGCATGGATGGAGGAATGGAGAGATAGAGTGATGAGATGGCAGGCAGCATGGATGGAGGAATGGAGAGATAGAGGGATGAGATGGCAGGCAGCATGGGTGGAGGAATGGGGAGATGGAGTGAATGAGATGGCAGGCAGCATGGATGGAGGAATGGAGAGATAGAGTGAATGAGATGGCAGGCAGCATGGATAGAGGAATGGAGAGATAGAGTGAATGAGAGAGACAGCTGGAGAAATGGAGAGATAGAGTGAATGAGATGGCAGGCAGCATGGATGGAGGAATGGAGAGATAGAGTGAATGAGATGGCAGGCAGCATGGATGGAGGAATGGAGAGATAGAGTGATGAGATGGCAGGCAGCGTGGATGGAGGAATGGAGAGATAGAGGGATGAGATGGCAGGCAGCATGGATGGAGGAATGGAGAGATAGAGTGAATGAGATGGCAGGCAGCATGGGTGGAGGAATGGAGAGATAGAGTGAATGAGATGGCAGGCAGCATGGGTGGAGGAATGGAGAGATAGAGTGAATGAGATGGCAGGCAGCATGGATGGAGGAATGGAGAGATAGAGTGAATGAGATGGCAGGCAGCGTGGATGGAGGAATGGAGAGATAGAGGGATGAGATGGCAGGCAGCATGGATGGAGGAATGGAGAGATAGAGTGAATGAGATGGCAGGCAGCATGGATGGAGGAATGGAGAGATGGAGTGAATGAGAGAGACAGCTGGAGAAATGGAGAGATAGAGTGAATGAGATGGCAGGCAGCATGGATGGAGTAATTGAGAGATAGAGTGAATGAGATGGCAGGCAGCATGGATGAAGGAATTGAGAGATAGAGTGAATGAGATGGCAGGCAGCATGGATGAAGGAATGGAGAGATAGAGGGATGAGATGGCAGGCAGCATGGATGGAGGAATGGAGAGATAGAGTGAATGAGATGGCAGGCAGCATGGATGGAGGAATGGAGAGATAGAGTGAATGAGATGGCAGGCAGCATGGATGGAGGAATGGAGAGATGGAGTGAATGAGATGGCAGGCAGCATGGATGGAGGAATGGAGAGATAGAGTGAATGAGATGGCAGGCAGCATGGATGGAGGAATGGAGAGATAGAGTGAATGAGATGGCAGGCAGCATGGATGGAGGAATGGAGAGATAGAGTGAATGAGATGGCAGGCAGCATGGATGGAGGAATGGAGAGATGGAGTGAATGAGATGGCAGGCAGCACGGATGGAGGAATGGAGAGATAGAGGGATGAGATGGCAGGCAGCATGGATGGAGGAATGGAGAGATAGAGTGAATGAGATGGCAGGCAGCATGGATGGAGGAATGGAGAGATGGAGAGATGAAACGGGATGCAATAGGCCCTGTGAGGACAGGCCTGTAAAATGACCTTAACCCAGATCAGTATATCACTCCCCGACAGGAAGAGAGCAACACCAGCAGATTTCCTAAGAAAGCGACAGATGAGGACAGGGGGATGAGGAGAGAGAGGAGATCAGCATGTTGAGACAGACAGAACCCGTGAGACAGGGTCATCTGAGAAGAGGAGAACTATGGTGCAAATTAAATTACACCGGAAGGGACATACAGGTCTGGACCTACAGGAAACATTGGGCTCTGTCTGTGTGTGTGTGTGTGTGTGTGTGTGTGTGTGTGTGTGTGTGTGTGTGTGTGTGTGTGTGTGTGTGCGTGCGTGCACGCGTGCGTGTGCGTGTGCATGTGTGTGCTATTTGTAATGCACGTTATGAAAGCACACACACAGACACATTGGCACAGATGCATAGACACTATCTGATATGTGGTGAGCCAGGTTCACACAGAGTTCGAAGGTCGTATTGTCGACACATGGACAGGATGGAGAGAGAGAGAAAGAGAGGGCGGGAGAAAGCATGGCTTAATGTGAAGTGGTAAAACACAGACACACTAACATGCTGCAGTGTGTCTGTTTGTTGTGCCACATAGAGCACCCAGCAGAACACAGAAGAAGCCATTTGACACCTGATACCTGCTAGCTGCCAGTGTGTGTGTGAGGGAGAGGATTAGTGGTCAGAGTAACAACACTCTCTCATTGGCTCTCCTGATGCAGGTCCTGTAGGCCTGTTAAATCTCTCTATTCCTGATCTCTCTCTTCCTGCTTTCTCTCTCTCTCTTCCTGCTTTCTCTCTCTCTTCCTGCTATCTCTCTCTTCCTGCTCTCACTCTTCCTGCTTCTTCTCTCTCTCTTCCTGCTTTCTTTCTTCCTGCTTTCTCTCTCTTCCTGCTTTCTCTCTTCCTGCTTTCTCTCTTCCTGCTTTCTCTCTCTCTTCCTGCTTTCTCTCTTCCTGCTTTCTCTCTCTTCCTGCTTTCTCTCTCTTCCTGCTTTTGCTCTTCCTGCTTTCTCTCTCTCTTCTTTCTCTCTCTCTGTTCCTGCTTTCTCTCTCTCTTCCTGCTCTCTCTTTTTCTGCTTTCTCTGTCTCTTCCTGCAATCTCTCTCTTCCTGCTCTCTCTCTTCCTGCTTTCTCTCTCTCTTCCTGCTCTCTCTCTCTCTTCCTGTTCTCTCTCTTCCTGCTTTCTCTCTCTCTTCCTGCTTTCTCTCTCTCTTCCTGCTCTCTCTCTCTCTCTTCCTGCTCTCTCTCTTCCTGCTTTCTCTCTCTCTTCCTGCTTTCTCTCTCTCTTCCTGCTTTCTCTCTTCCTGCTATCTCTCTCTGTTCCTGCTTTCGCTCTCTCTTCCTGCTCTCTCTCTCTTTCTGCTCTCTTTTCCTGCTTTCTCTGTCTCTTCCTGCTCTCTCTCTCTTCCTACTCCCTCTCTTCCTGCTTTCTCTCTCTCTTCCTGCTCTCTCTCTCTTCCTGCTTTCTCTCTCTCTTCCTGCTTTCTCTCTTCCTGCTTTCTCTCTCTCTTCCTGCTCTATCTCTCTTCCTGCTTTCTCTCTTCCTGCTTTCTCTCTCTCTCTCTTTCACTCTCTCTCTCTTACTGCTATCTCTCGTCCTGCTCTTTCTTCCTGCTCTTTATCTCTTTCTTTCACACACTTTCTCACTCTCTCACTATAAACTATATTCAATATGCTATAGGAGGGACATTGACCGATACATTAACTACCCCTAACCTCAGCTGTTTACATTGCACTGTCCTTTTGCCTCCTATATTCTTACCCATACCAGAGACTGCTCAGGGCAGGGGTCTTGGAAAGAGAACAAGATGACCCAGCTTAAGAGTTGTCTAGGCAGTGACAGTACGTGATTCAGGCCTAGAGTGCTGTGCTTGTCTAAAGGTCACACTAACACAGGAGTCCATTAGTAATTCAGATGTGGCTAAGAGGGTAAGAGGCTGGTCCCAGTGCCTGCTGCCTGCCTGGCCCTTACTGCATTATCAGGGGGTATAGCGGCAGCTAGCATGCTCAACACTGATTAGGTGACGGAAAGGGGAGGATAATGTTATGTACACTACCGTTCAAAGGTTTGGGGTCACTTAGAAATGTCCTTGTTTTTGAAAGAAGAGCTAGTTTTTTCCCATTAAAATAACATCAAATTGATTAGAAAAACAGTGGAGACATTGTTAATGTTGTAAATGACTATTGTAGCTGGAAACAGCTGCTTTTTAATGGAATATCTATATAGGCGTACAGAGGCCCATTATCAGCAACCACCACTCTAGTGTTCCAATGACACGTTGTGTTAGCTAATTCAAGTTCGTCATTTTAAATGGCTAATTGATCATTAGAAAACACTTTTACAATTATGTTAACACAGCTGAAAACTGTTGTACTGATTAAAGAAGCAATAAAACTGGCCTTCTTTAGACTAGTTAAGTATCTGGAGCATCAGCATTTGTGGGTTCGATTACAGACTCAAAATGGCTAGACCTTTCTTCTGAAACTTGTCAGTCTATTCTTTTTCTGAGAAATTGCCAAGAAACTGAAGATCTCATACAACCCTGTGTACTACTCCCTTCACAGAACAGTGCAAACTGTCTCTAACCAGAATAGAAAGAGGAGTGGGAGACCCCGGTGCACAACTGAGCAAGAGGACAAGTACATTAGAGTGTCTAGTTTGAGAAACAGATGCCTCACAAGTCCTCAACTGGCAGCTTCATTAATTAGGGCTAGGGTCATTTTTTCTGTATTTCCGCCCAGAAGCCAGGATATGCATATAATTGGTATCATTGGATAGAAAACACTTTGAAGTTTGTATAAACGTTACAATAATGTATGAGACTATAACACATTTGATATGGTAGCCATAATTCCAAAGATAAACCAACCAGAATTATTATTTTTTTAGATCCCATGCTCTTTCAATGGAAAGCTATGGATCCTATGCAATTCCAGCTCCCAGATTGCAATTCCTATGGCTTCCACTAGATGTTACCAGTCTTTGTTCAAGGTTTCAGGCTTGTTTCTTCCAAAATGAGGAAGAATTTTGAGTTTTGGTACCGGGAGTCACAGTCGGACATCAGTCTGTGGGCGCGCACTTGCTAATTTTACTTATCTATTGAACATACTTATTTTCGTATTAAATATTATAGATTATTTTCATTTTAGGGTACCTGAGGATTAAAAATAAATGTAGTTTGACTTGTTTTAATGAAGTTTAGCAGTAGCTTTTTGGGATATAAAGAAGGATTTGATCTAACAAAATGTCCATGCACATTGTAGCTGGGACCCTTTGGATTGCAAACAGAGGAAGATTTTCAAAAAGACAGTGATTATTTAATCGCTATTTGTGATTTTATGAAGCCTGTGCTGGTTGAAAAATATGTTGAAGTGGGGTGCAGTCCTCAAACAATCGCATGGTATGCTTTTGCTGTAAAGCCTATTGTAAATTGGACAATGCAATTAGATTAACAAGAATTTAAGCTTTTAACCAATATAAGATACTTGTATGTTCATAAATGTTTAATATTACGATTATTTATTTGAATAGCACGCCCTCCAATTTCACCGGATGTTGTCGACAGGTGTCCCGCTGACGGGCCGCCTTTAAACACACACACACACACACACACACACACACACACACACACACACACACACACACACACACACACACACACACACACACACACACACACACACACACACACTCTCTCTCTCTCTCTCTCTCTCTTCACACTCATTCCATCCCTGCATCCCTAGCATATCTGGAGCAGAATATCTGTCAATCAAAGTCAACTTCATTTCTACTGCTGACAGACAATCACACAGGCCATGGAGCTCATTTACACAGACCTCATATCCTGTTCCTGTTCAGACTGACATGAGACTGACTGAGGTTTTACTGGCCTGTCAAGAAGAATACAGGGTATACAGTAGAGCAGGGCTCTCCAACCCTGTTCCTGGAGATCTACCGTCCTGTAGGTTTTCACTCCAACCCTGCTCCTGGAGATCTACCGTCCTGTAGGTTTTAACTCCAACCCTGTTCCTGGAGATCTACTGTCCTGTAGGTTTTCACTCCAACCGAATCTACCACACCTGATTCTAATAATTAGCTGGTTGACAAACTGAACTAAGTTAGTTACAACTGGGGTTGGTGCAAAAACCAACAGGATGGTAGTTCTCCAGGAAAGGTTTGTTGACCACTGTGACTCAATCATCATCATCATCATCATTATCACCATCATTATCACCATCACCATCATGATCACCATCATTATCATCATCATTATCATCAGCATCATCATTATCATCAGTGCCATCATGATCACCATCATTACCATCATCGCCATCATGATCACCATCATTATCATCATCGCCATCATGATCACCATCATTATCATCATCATTATCAACATCATTATCATCATCGCCATCCTGATCACCGTCATGATCACCATCATTATCATGATCACCATCATTATCATGATCACCATCATTATCACCATCATTATTATCATCATCCTCACCATCATTACCATCATCCGCATCATTATCACCATCATTATTATCATCGTTATCATCATCAACGTCATTATTATCATCACCATCAATATTATCATCATTATCACCATCACCATCATCATCATCACCATCATTATCATCATTATTATCATCATCACCATCATCCCTATTA